>NC_142167.1:31298917-31600723 GCF_029865625.1 Vigna umbellata | reverse complement strand
AACAAATCTTTCAATCAATTTCTCAAACAAATCTCTCAAACATTTTCAAAAAGAACTACGTAACCCTGATTTCTCATTTTGAATGAGAATACGTAGGAGCAAGGTCAATCCTTGTCGGGCCCAAAAAACTAAAAAATATGTTTTGTTTATTTTAGAATTTTATTTTAGGGGATAGTTAAACATTTTGAAAATCACATCATATTCGTGCATTTAGTTAAAGGTACTGCCTTAGGGCAGGCGTTGTGGGGGTGCTAACACCTTCCCCACGCGTAATCGACTCCCGAGCCCAGAATCTGGTTTTCGTGGACCGTGCTTTATCGTTTTATGGTTTTTCTGTAGTTTCCCATAATAAACTATGGTGGCGACTTCAAATCTCTTTTCCAAAACTCGATTTTCTTTTTGGATCGTCATCCCGTCGCGATTCCGGTTGCGACACATGTCTTTAGTTAAGTCTATTTAAAGGTTTTGATAAGATTTTGAATAATTAGATTGTGCCCTAGAGCAGACATTTTCATTTTCTCCATTGCATAGTCCTCTTCTTCCCAAGCTTTGTGGCATGTCAAATTTAGCACTGTTAAGACAAGATCGTCTGAGAATTTATTTTTGAAGTTTAATATAACGTCTAAAATGAAATATTTCTTAGTTGTCAATATGTTAGAAGCAATAAATGCTACTCTTTAAAGTGCCTAAAGCATGCCTGATAAGCACTAAACACTATAGAGTTCATAACAAAACGTCTACTCACAAAAGCGTCTAAAAGAAAGTTAGACCATCTAGGATATATATAACCTCACTAAACGTTATTTTCTAAACGCTAAACATTAGTACTAGTGTCATCCTTAAACGCTTAGGTCGTCTAACTTTTTAATGCATGTACGTTCAAAGTGTTATAAAATAATAATAATTTCAAAAGAAACATTAGTTTTAAATTTTGGCCAATAGTTTTTATTTTCTCATTAATGTTCATAATCACAATTAGTTTTCTTTCATTAAAGTTCATAAGTGCCAACAGTCAGCTTTTATTATTCATTGTTGTGGCAACGATTTTGACTAAGTTTCTGCTCTATAAAGCATTTCCTTCATTCCTAAATACACAACATTTTCTCTCATTCACCTTCCTCTTAGTTTCATCCTTCTCCTTTTCTTTTCTAAAAAAATGTTATAAAATAATAATAATTGCAAAAGAAACATTAGTTTTAAATGGTAGCCAACAATTTTTATTTTCACATTGACATTCATAAGTGCAATTTTTTTTTTCTCTCATTAAAGTTCATAAGTGCCAACAGTCAAATTTTATTATTCATAACCGTGACAACGAGTTTGACCAAGTTTATGCTCTATAAATAGAGCATTTCCTGCATTCCAAAAAACACACCAAATCAATCTTTCTATTCTCCTCTCAAAAGGAAACTTTATTCCTCAAGCTCTCGTCTAAGTTTTTTCTTCCTTTCTTTTCTTATCTTCTTTATATCCGGGGTTTATTTGTTTTACTTTCTTTAGAGTTCCTTGCTAGTTCTGAGATCTTCAAAATTTTCTAATAAGTTTTTGTTTTCTTGAGAGACTTCCGCAATACACTACGAATAAGTCCTTAAGGACAATGATCTACACGTCTCAGAACTTCTTTGTTCGTGATTTTGTCAGCAGTTTTACAAAACACAAAAATACTCCTTTGTCTATTATGTTGTGCTTAGAATTAGAATGACATTAAGAGATAGGAAGATATTCAAGGAATGTCTCTTACATGCTTTAGCCTGCTCTTTTTGTACGCTCAACACAATTGCTCTACTAGGACACAACATAGTTTCTAATTCTATCTTAAAGGCTACATCCCTTGAAGAAAGTCAAAGTCTCTGAGTAGTAGATCTTTTTTGAAGAATTCTACATAAAGGATTTTGCATGAAGAGAAGAGAAAAACTATTGTTATCGATCAAGAATATTGCTACACTCTTTGGTCTTTTTCTAATCTCTTTAGTCTTATCTTTAAGAAATTTTTTTTAAAAGTTTTCAGAACTTCATTGTATTGATTTTGTCCTCTCTTAAAGAGTTATCTTCTATCTTGTAAGATTTCAAAACACTTTGTTGTTTTATATTCATAAGTGAATTAAAAAACTTGTAAAGTTTAACCTAATGGAGTTAAACATTGTAGACAATTGGTCTAGTATTGATACCAGGAGTGGTGAAACTCGTCTAACCATTTTGGTTAGTTTGTAAATCATGAGTGGTCGTTTTAAGTGAAACTTCTTAAAAGGTTTTTAAAGAAAAACTAACTTAGTTTTAGTGAACCAATATAAAATCAAAGTGTGTTTTTCTACCTTTGTGTTTCAATAAATTTTCCATTCAACACTTTCTTTAAATCTAAATGTTTAACTACTGTTGAAGACTGTCTAATCCATGTAAAACTAGCTAGCTTTATAATTGTTGTTTAAAGAAATGTTATGGTAATGATTTGGCTAAGTAGTGAACTGAATAAATTAGTAAACAAAAAATGTTAATCTATTTGACTAGATTGATTGCAGAGTTATATAATCTTGATTTTGAATGTTTGTGTAAACAAATATATATATTTTTAGGTTTAAACCCTCGGATCGCCCTCATATTTGTTGGAAAATCTCAAGTGGGTCCTCGTATTTTCAAATGTCTCAATTGGGTCTATATACTTGAAAAATTGAGCCAATTAAGCCCAAATATTTGAAAAATTGAGCCAATTAAGCTCTATCCGTTAAGTTTTCACAGACGACATTAACAGATGATGACGTGGTGCACACTTAATCTGCTGATGTAAAACATTTATATTACATGGAATGTTTTTATTTAAATTAATAGTTTTTGACGTGGCACAAAATTGAACTAGTAAAGTTAAGAATTTATTGGGATTAGAAATTTTTAAGTAAATAGGGTTAAAGAAAGGGAATTAGGGATTTGATCAGTGAACACAGGAGTTGAACACACATGAGAAAAGACGAACACAGGAGACAAACACATTCAATTCAAATTGAGCGGGTTGAGCGGGACTCGTTGGAACATAAAAAAAAGATAGTAATAAAAACATTTTGTTACTATAGTTCTTTTATCTTTTCTTGTTCCTTTTCGGTGCTTTAGCCATGAAAGGAAGAAAGAGTCTGGAATTGAAAGGGGGAGGCTACTGTACAAAAATAAATCTGGAAAAAGAGAGAAAAGAGAGGAAACTAGGCTGTAGGATAGGAGTCAAAAGAAGAAACATGACAAGTGGAAGTGAAGCAAAAACAAAGAAATGAAAGGGTTTATTAGAAGAACCCTTTCCTATTATCTATCAAAACCTTCAAATCCATTAGATTCAACCTCTGAACTCATCCTCCCAATTCCCCAATTCCCCAATCTCCTTTTAGGCGAAGACCTCTCAAACCTCCACTTTACGAAAACACTGTTTCAAATTCTAAAACTGGGGGCACTGACAAAGTACAAAGAAGACAACAAGTTTGCTAAGTTAATGAGGAGAAAGACAGCATGTTTGCTAATTTTCCACCACGCGCTGCGACTGCTGAAGCTGCGCATCAATCTTGGTAAGCTGGTCGATGGGCGTTTGATATGCTGTCGTTGAAACTATCAAATTAATACTACTTTTCAAGACAACTTCAGTATTTCTAAGTCAGTAGTCAAGAAAGTAGATAGGGTTAAAGTAACCCTGAGTCATCTCCCAACGAATACGAAATTGCTTTTTAATATTTGAATCCTATGAATGTTATGCAATACTCAAGAATGAAAGTGAGAAACTATGCTAATGGAATTAATGTTAGAAGAATGTTTGAAGAACAATGAGGAAACTTAGAAACAATTATGATGAAATAGGCTAATTCCACTGCTTTTTCAAGACAGATTCATAATCGGTTATCCACAGATCATTGTTCAATTGATTATTGTTCAAGTTTCAAATTAATTAAAGTACATTCTTAATTAATTTGAGGGTGATCATGCAGTTAACCAAAGTAGATTCTCAATCAAATGCATGACCTTTCTAGATTATTCACAATGAATTCAACCAAAGTGCATTCTCAATCAAATTAAAAGCTAATTAATGAAAGTAAATTCTCAATTAGTTATAGTTGACATTATTAGCACCAATCAAAGTACATTCTTAATTGATAGCAAAATCCCGTTTAATCGTATGAAAGTTCCTAAATTTAATCAAAGTAGATTCTCAATCAAACCTAGAAACCCTTGAACTCATATGATTAATTTGCATGTAGATTCAAACACCTTATGATGCAAAAATCATTGCTTTAAATATGATTGAGAGATGAAAGACATAGAAAGAGAGCAACTCAAATCAATAATCTAAAGAAACAATTGCATTAATTCAACTTAACCTCAGAATCCATAACGAAATTATAGTGGAATAGCCCTAGAAGCTTAGCCCTCGATGGATGAAGTAGAATACATGGCAAAATAAGAGTGAGAGGGGTGGTGGATGCTTGCTTCCAGTGGAGGAGTTTAAGAATGAATGAGTTATGCCTCCCCTGAGTCTCTTTATATAGGCTTAAGATCTTTTATCTTATATCTAATATCTTTCAATATTCAACAGATTTAATCAATTTTTGATAATATTTGATAATATCTCAAAAATATTTAATTATTTTTGAGAATATTTAACAATATCAAATAAAATATCTTAAGATATATTTTCTCCAAATTATATTTTAAAATAAACTTGCCAATAATTACATTTCAACCCTTTTTATTTTATTCAAAATTGCACTGCAGTCCAGAAATTTCCTTTAATTGCACTTTAGCCTTTTCATTCTTTTCAGAATTGCAATTCAAACATTAATTCCAGCTGCATCAATAAACATTAGACTATCAATAATAATTTATGCAACTAAAATAACATTTTAAGTCTCTTTAATTCCCAAACCCGATAAAACCAATCATCACAAATCGTATTTTAAATAAATCATTTAAACACAAGAATCTCATCAAAAATTTGAATTTTAAAACATAAATGTGGGCATAAATATGCACTCATCAGCGTTGCAATCTTGAGGCACGTCACGTCCGTCGATAACAGTTGATCGTAGAGAGGGTGTCCAAGAATGTCCGCTTTGCATTCCCTTAAATCCTCCAATTCACAATTGCTCTCACCCTAGTTCTGATCCATGGTTTTCTCGACGGTGGCGTCGAGGAAATTCTGCTGTCGTTGCTACGTGTAACACCCCTTACGGAGTGTCACTAGAAAATAACAAAATCCAAAATTTTACGCCAGTTTTTTTTTCTTTTAAAATTAACATCGCAGAACTAAACCATGAAAAGTCTAAGCGTCTTACAACATAAGGTTAAAACCTTACAAATATCAAATTCATTATTCAAAGACATAAAATTACTTTAAAACATGATAAGTCCCCCATAGTTATTCCCATAACTCTCGTCGTGCTACTTCATCTCTGCCTCATCTGCAACGCCATCTACTCCCGTACAAGTACGATCATCGTAGGTGGAACCACAACCACAAAAAGGAAAGGGTGGGTAACGAAGAACCTAACATAGCATATAATTTCAATATCAAAATATCATAACTTAGATTATCCTAGTCACAACCTTACAATACAACATAATATTCAACTCATAACTTAGATCATCACCACTCAGACTATCAAAGTCACAATATTACAATACATCACAGTATTAAACTCATGACTCAATCATTTACGCGAGCTTCTGTTGTTTCCTTGAATTTTTTCGTACCAAACCTGTTTCGCAAAACAGGGCGATTCTAGTCGTCTTCCATCGCAACTTCAAACCTATCTCCCCGACTCCTCAAGGAATTACGAGTAAAAACTTCAGTTAGGCGCACCCACCGAGCACTATACTCACACGAGCCGAAGTCATTGGGCGAGACATCCAACCCTCTCTAGTCCCCGCGCACGAGGAAAGGGTGACACTGGAACCTCAGTCTCCACAGAGAATCTACACACTATCGTATCACAATACGAACACCATCGATTCGACAAAAATTCTAAGGAATTGATAGAACGCTTGCTCTCACAATTTTACCATCACAACCATACGCAGATCACCATCATGCACAAAGTCAACCAAATTCATTCACCAATAATTAATTAAAATCACAAATAATTAAATAAATTAATTTAATTATTTTTCCTACTGATGCGCCCCCGTGAAATTACTAATTTCACACTTCCATCAACTAAAACAACATTTCTAGTGCACCCCCACTTTTTAATTAATACCCAACATCAAAGAAAACACCTAATTCTAATACACCCCCTTTTTACTCTAAACACACTCCCTTCTATATCTACACTTTCAAGTGGACCCCAAAACCATTAAATTACATTTTCTCTCACTTCCAAGTAGGTCTCACATGAAACCACTCATTTCTTACCAACTCCCTCTTTCTCTCTCCCTTTTAACCACTTTTTTTACGTAACCAAAACCTCTTTCCTCTTCTTTTCTTTTGTTTTTCACATTAAATTTTGGTTTTCACATTCAATTAAACAAAATCACTTCACCCATATTTTCTCACCAAAATTTCGTGGACCCCACTCCCTTTTCTAGCTCACTTTTCTTCTCTTTCCTAAGTTTAAACTTTATGACTTCTCTCCCATGCACAAAGAAGTTTACGTAACAATCTCTCGATCCCATTTTACATTTTCAATCTTCTCTCTCTTGCCATTAACTCACGGTCCCACACCATTTTATCATCCACACTTTTATTTTGTTCTTTTTCTACACAACTTACACTGCAACACTACCCTTTCTCCCCCTATCTTTTCTTTAATTAACCAACCTTCCACCAACACTCACTTCTAATTTGTTTAATCTCTCATTGACTTTTCAATCCCAACTTCACACCCATTTCTCACCTCCTTTACGTCCCATCCATGTAACCCCTTCTCCACACACCTAAACACTACAATTTTCATTTCACTATTCTCTTTTTCTTCATTTCCATAACATTCCAAGTCAACTCCAAGACTCTACTCCATTCCTTTCTTTCTCAACTCCTACCCCAAGACTCTCATTACTTCTCCTTGCCTCTGTTGGGTGATTTGTAATGTGCCCATCTTCACCTTCCACTTTCATAATTCTTCCTTCATGTTCTTCTTCCACCCAAGATCCCAAACTTTCATTCTTCTTCACTGTTTTTCATCAAGCACATATACCCCAACTCACCAAACATCACTTTCACTCCTCTCATTCTCATAACTCATTCTTTCCTCTTCCAACAATGGAAGAAAATTCTCAATACCCTCTTACCCACACTCTTGGTTAAAGAGTGTAGATAAGTGCTCTCAACAATATATAATTCTTGCAAGGTAATAAGAACCAAGATATACAAAATATACATGATTTTAAAGTGTACCCATGACACTTTTTCATACACAAACAACACCCCAATGCATCCAACATGTATACCCATTACAACAACACCACTTTTTCATAAAATATAAACATGTATATTCCATTAACTACCCCATATAGTAGAAAAACGAAAATAAACATGTGATTACCCATTCTCCATGCAACAACACATGAAACTTAAACCCAAAAGAAGAGTACATGCCTCAACATGTTAACTTTAATCCCAACACACAAGAAAGAAAGCATGCAACAACATTATATTGTTACCTTGTATCCATCATACACTATGTTATATCCCAAGTTAAACCCCTTACCTCAATTCCAAGCTAGCTTCCAAAGGCTCTTAGGTTTCTTTCCTCACTAGACAACAAGCTTCCACTCCTCTTGGTCTCCTACAAGTGACGACCAAAAACTCCAACGCTAGGGTGGCTCTTCCTTTCTCTCCCAACTTGGTTGCTCTCCAAAAATCTCTTTTCCACTCTCCAAGCTTTAACCTCCCCAAGGTCACTTACAAGCCTCCTAAGTCTAGAAAACATGTACCCAGAAAACATGTGCCCAGAAAACATGTGCCCACCCAAGCAAAGTGGAAAACAAGGTGGAAATTAAAAAGAGTTAGGAGCCTTTTTGGTCTTAGGAGGGTTTAAACTTGAGACCAAGCACACACACCCTCCCATGCACACTCACATCAACCACTAGACCAGGCTCCACCCACTAATATAATAGCGCAAACAATTATACTTAAATACTCTTTTAACTTTTTTCGAAATTTACTATGAAACCAATATTAATTTAATTTTCTTCCCTTCCTTAAATATTCCTCAACATTGTTTTTCATCACAATTTATTATATAATACCACAAAATAAAATACTTAAGGTAATAAATCATTTTATTTATACGGGTCTTACACTACGCGGTGTAGACGCTGTTGAGCCATGTCGGTGGGAGCCTTTGCTGCATATCTCTTCCCTTGCTCAGCTCTTGCTCCTCTGTGAAACGTTGGAACGTTATTTCGTGCTGGAGATGGTCTTGGAAAGCCATAGTTAACTGATTATGCGCTTTTGTTTTTGTTTTTCCTCGCTACATTTTAGTGGTTTGGTGACTTTGTTTCTCGATTAAAGTGAGAGAAGCGTGGATTCGAGGGACAAAGAGAAACAACGCGTTTGGAAGGAGAGGGATTGTCCGTTCCAGCCGCGACGCGCCATAGCTTGCGACCTTATTGGTCATCCAATGCTCCTTCCTCTACTTGGGTCGTGTTCTGTGCAAATGAGTGGTTCATCGGAGTTGAAGAGAATGCTCTCTAGGATTCAAATTCGTCTTCTCACACTGACCAAATCAATAATTCCCTTTCTCTAACCCTATTTCATTCCTAATCTGAAGAAATCCCTAATCTGAAGAAATCCCTAATCTGAACAATTAAATAATATAACACGTCATGTAACACTTATACAAGACTTAATAACATTAAATAAAAAATTCCACGTAATATAAGACATATACATAAGCATATTATGTGTGCACCGCGTCAGAATCTGTTAACGTCGTTTGTGAAAACTTAACGGACAGGGCTTAATTGACTCAATTTTTCAAATATATGGACCCACTTGAGACGGTTGAAAAAACGAGGATCCACTTGAGATTCTCCAATAAATATGAGGATGATCCGAGGGTTTAAATAATTTTTTATTTAAAATTTATAAATTTTAAATCAATCTTTTAACTTACTCTTTTTTGTGTTTTTTTATTGTCGTGATTGTTCAGGATAATATTATCACGGCTGGAATTCCTTAGTTTTTGTTACGTAGTATTTGGAATTGTTTTTGAAAGACTTACACTTACTAATATGTAGAGGATGTATTGTAACAATTTGAATCATAATTTTGTTTAGGTTTAATAATTTCGGAGGTCCTTATTTGTGCAGATTCTTCTCAAATAGGTCCTCGTATTTGGTCTGATTCCAATTAGGTCCCTTTTTCTGTAAAATTGACTCAATTTTGACCTTGCCCTTAATTGGATTGGACAACGTTATATTAAAATTTATGTGTGTTGGCTTGCTAACTACATAATTTTTAATGACGTGGCACAATGTAGGGTAAAATTTATTTTATTTTAAGTTTTAGATAAAACATACACCTGTTGACTCTAGTGACTCCTCGCCACGCTCCAAGGAGATCGACTTCGAGAATCCGCCGCCCTGGGACGACCAGCAGACTTACACCGTCACCATTAGCTCCTCCATTGCTACAATTTTTCGCCACCACCATGAACCACCACGAAGAACCCAAACGCGAGAATCAGGAACCCAAATTTCGAAAACCTTAATACCCAAATTGCCAAAATGCGACAACCATCAGGATTTTCTTCTTTGCGACTCAATGTGCAAGAAACACAACATAAAACACGAGCAGTAGAACCCCGTGAGTCCACCATCATTCATGCCAGATCGCACCAACATGAAGACATCATTGAACCCAAACCACAAAGTAAAGATAGAAGAAAAGTGCTTTCCCCTTCCTATGGTGCCGCAACAGTACCAAGAAAAAGAAAGAAGAATGGTTCTCTACAAGCTGAAGTCGACTTCGAGAATCCGCCGCCCTGGGACGACCAAGAGACTTATGCCACCACCATCACCTCCTCAATTGGACCCATCAGCTCCTCCATTGCCACAAACTTATGCCACCACCATCAACCACCACGGAGAACCCAAAATGCGAGAATCAGGAACCCAAAACGTAGGAACCCTATTTCCAAATTCCAAGAAAAAAGAAAACGCATGGACACGAAACCACCCCAAAATCTAATTTGAAAATGAAAATCCCAACTCCTCCAATCGCAACATTTGAAAAATCAAGAACAAAAACTCCAAAGGAAAAATCCTAAATTCAGAAACCCTAATCCCCAATTTTCAAGATCAGAACGCAAGAATCATATAGCAAGAACCAAAATCCCCAATTTGAAATAACAAATTTCAAAACCACTAAAATTCTCAAATTCCCAATTCCGAAAACCTTAATCCCCAAATTCCCAAAACGCGACAACCATCAAGATCTTCTTCTTGTGACTCAACATGCAAGAAACACAACATAAAACACGAGTAGTAGAACCCCGTGAATCCACCATCGTTCATGCCAAATCGCACCACCATGAAGACATCATCGAACCCAAACCACAAAGTAAAGATAGAAGAAATGTGCTTTCCCCTTCCTGCGGAGCCGGAACAGTACCAAGAAAAAGAAAGAAGAATGGTTCTCTACAAGCCAAAGGTGATCTCCCTGAAACGCGGTGAAGAGTCGCCGGAGTCGACAGTGTCGCAACCGGGATCGCGACGGGACGACGATCCAAAAAAAGAACGGGTTTTGAAAAGAGATTTTGGAGTCGCCACCATAGTTTATTCTGAAAAACTACGGAAAAACCATAAAATGATAAGGCATGGTCTACAAGAACCAGATTCTAGGTTCGGGAGTCGGTTACGTGTAGGGAAGGTATTAACACCCTACAACGCCTGCCTTAAGGCAGTACCTTTAACTAAATGCACGAATATGATGTGGTTTTCAAAATGTTTAACTATCCCCTAAAATAAAATTATAAATAAACAAAATATATTTTTTAGTTTTTTGGGCCCGACAAGGATTGACCTTGCTCCTACGTATTCTCATTCAAAATGAGAAATCAGGGTTACGTAGTTCTTTTAGAAACTGTTTGAAAATTTGGTTTGAGGAATTGTTTGAGAAAATTACTTGAGAAAATTGTTTGGGCAAATTTGTTTGGAAATGATTATGAATAAATTGGATTTTTAGGGAAGTGAACCTGACAAGGGTTAACCTTGCTCCTACGTATCTCCACTTTTGATGGAGAATCAAGGATCACGTAGTTCTGGGTAGAAATATTGTCTGTTTGCTTGAAAGTGTTGTTTTTAGTTTTTGAAGATTTTTATATTTTTTTGATATTTTTATAAAAGACAGAGAGAGGTTTTTAGCACGAGGACGATGCGAGCGATCACACACGTGCTTAACCTTTAAAACATATTTTTGGTATTTTTTTTATTTAAGAAAGGGAAAAGGTTTTTAGCACAAGGACGATGCGAGCGATCACACATGTGCTTGACCTTTAAAATATATTTTTGTATTTTTATAAAAGAAAGAGAAAAGGTTTCTAACACAAGGACGATGCGAGCGATCACACATGTGCTTGACCTTAAAAATATATTTTTGTATTTTTTATAAAAGAAAGAGAAAAGGTTTTTAGCACAAGGACGATGCGAGCGATCACACACGTGCTTGACCTTAAAAATATATTTTTGTATTTTTTATAAAAGAAAGAGAAAAGGTTTTTAGCACAAGGACGATGCGAGCGATCACACATGTACTTAACCTTTAAAATATTTTTTTGTATTTTTATAAAAGAAACAGAAAAGGTTTTTAGCACAAGGACGATGCGTGCGATCACACATGTGCTTAAACCTTTAAAACATATTTTTGTAATTTTTGTATATATATATATATATATATATATATATATATATATATACATATATATATATATATATTTTATTTTTTTTATGTATTATTAAATATGCATTTAAAATAAATAGATATTTAGAATAAATAAATAAAATAAAATAAAAACAATAAAAAACAATAACAACAATAAAAATAATAAAATAAAAAACAAATAGAATAAAATAAATAAGGAACAAAATAAAATAAATAAAGAAAAGCAAATAAATAAATAAGTACTAAAAATAAAACAAATAGTAGGGGTGCCTAAATGAGAAAATGGGGTGTCTAAACTATTTTTCTTTTTTATTTTTTTATATATAGATTGGGCCTAAACCCAAACTAAAAGGGGGTGTGGAAGTGAGAATAGGGGTGTCTAAACTAATTTTATTTCCAACAGCGAACTGGGCCTAAGCGCAGACGGACAGGGGGCGTGAAAAGGAAAACAGGGGGAACAAAAACAACTTTGTTTGGTTTTGTTTTGGGCATGGCCCAACGCTGGCCCAAAGAGGTGTGGGGGTGCGCGGGTGCGATGTAGGGATTACGCGAAGAAGAAAGGATTTTTATTTATTTTTTGTTTGTTTGTTTTTTTAAAGAAAGTTGGTTTCTGAAAAACAGGCCCAAGGCCTTCCCTTTCAATCAGCAGAAGAAACCTTAGGGGTTTCCTTCTTCCTCCCCATTCTCAACACTCAGCTCTCCAGAGACCCAGGGTCTTTTCCCTCTCCCGTAGGTTCGCCGCCGCTCCAGCCAGACCCGGCCACCGCGCCACCGCCTTCCATCAGCCTTGAAATCGCCGGCGACAGCAGGTACGCCCGAAACCAATGGCGGCCACGACGTCGCTGCATCCAGCCACCGCGCCACCACCTCTTCCAGTCTCCGCGCGCGAGAGAGAAACTCTCGCCTCTCCGTGCCACGCCGACACCGCCTCCGATGACGACAACCACCATAAGCCGACCGCCACGAGTAGCAAGCTGGGACGCCACCAGTCGCGGCCAAAGTTGGCAACGATCACCGTCGGCGTCCTCTCTCGTCTTTCGCTCGCAAGCAGGGAAACCCCTTTTCTCTCCTTCACGTTCGACACTACAGCCACCAATGAAAACGGTCTCTAACGCCGCCGATCGAACCCTAACTCCGAGAACTGCCCGCTCCTACCGCTGCTTGCTTTCTCTACACAACCATGACTTTTGCCTCCGGCAAACTCTATATAATCCCGCTTCGACAGCGCAACTCGTCGGGGCTGGGGTCTTCTTCCTCTCCACAGATATGCTGGAGTTTTTAAAGCAGAGAGGTCGAAGATGGTGATGATCGGTGAGGATGACATTGATATGAGAGGCACATTATGAGAAGGTTTTATCTCATACTCTTTCTTTTGGTGATTGGATTAAGGAATGTAAATGAAAGAAAAATTGAATCTGCTTTGGCATTCTTTGTTGCTAGAGTAATGAATGGGTATCGATGAGTCTGCCTTGGTGTTCTATTTTTCTGGTGATGATCAGTGTTTATGGGATCATAGATATTCTATTTTTTGTGGATTGTTGAGAATGGATGAACGACAAGGGAGGGAACAAAAGCAAACCAGAAGTAACAGAAAATATATATCCCAGTATAATTACATCTTTAGTCCAAATATGAGCAAGCAAACCATGCCAAGCGTTATCAAATCAAATGGAAGCAGATATCAACCCAACGCAAGCAGACAACAGCCATCAACATCCCAAACATTCATAGCATATGAGCAATTTAAGAGTGAAGACTTACCTTTCGCGTTCTAGCTTTTCCTTGCTTAGTAAGTGCCTGCGAGCTACGACCAGGAAGATGCTAACGAGAGTGGATAGATGAAGATGCTCCCCCCTTCGGTTCTAATTTCTTGCCAGTTTTTGTGCTTTTTTCCTTTGGGTTCGGTTCCCCTTCCCGTTTTACTCTTTTCGATTTTTATGTTCAGTTCCCCTGGGCACCCAAGTTCACAATGAGATGAAGGCCATTGTTTCTCCCTCTCTCCCTTTTCTTTGACCCGAGGTTTTTCTCCCTTTGAATGGACGTGATTCCCCCATTTTGAAAACCACCAAACTCCCCTTTTGAAAACCACCGTACTCTTTTTCTCCTGCACTGCTTCTGAGAGCTCTGGCATATCCTCTGAGCTGAGATCTTTCTTTGTCTTTCTTCTTCTTTATGTTTAAATTGAATCAGTTGGGAAAAGCCATTCAGATATCCTTTCCCTTTTTGATGTATGATTGTAACTCTGCATAAGGAATTTTAGCAATAGGAACTCATACTTTCTCTTACTGCTGAAGTATATTAAGCATTTTAAGCATTACTGCGTGTTACTTTGTGTTGCAGGCTGGTAAACACGGTTGTTTCGTGTTGCAGGAGAGAAAACATGGTTGACTTTGGTGTTTTTTTCTTCTTTTTTTTATCAATGCATATATATCACTTATTAACAAATAAAAAGGAAAATAAAAAGGAAAAAAACTTAACAATAAAAAATAAGTAAATAAATATATACATAGATAAAATGATATGATACCAAACAAATAAAAATAAACACAATAAAATAAAAACCAAAGATAAAAGCAAAAGGATAAAATTAAAACATAATAATAAAAGAGAATAAAAACACAAAAAAAGTAGAAAATTAATAAAAATAAACGAGGAAAAGAAAATAACATCAATCTTTTTTTTTCTAATAAAGTAAAATAACTAAAAAATATAATTAAAACATAAATAAAGATGAAAGAAAAAAATAAAAAAATAAAAAAAATAAAAAAAGATGAAAAATAAAATAAGCCTATTATAGTCGATCTGGACGAAATTGGGTGTTGACAGACAGGTTTATGTTTTATTTAAAACTTAAAATAAAATAAATTTCACCCCACACTGTGTCGCGTCACTAAAAATTGCACAGTCAACAAGCCAACACAGAAATTTCAACGATGTCTAGTCCAATTAACACCAAGGTCAAATTGGGTCAATTTTACAGAAAAATGCACCTAATTGGGATAACAAAGATATGAATACCTATTTGAGATGAATATGCACAAATAAAAACCTCCGAAATGATTAAACTTTTTGTTTAATATCAGAGATGAAACATTTTGAATTAATAGATAATTCTTGTGTTACAAATTTAAAGAATTATAATTCTTATATTATATTATTAAATATTAAAAAGTATAATAGTATTATAAATTAAAGGTTTAATAGTCTTCTTTGTCCTTAGTTTCGCTCTAGTGTGTCAAGTTGGTCTAACCTTTTAAAAAAGTGTCAATTTCGTCCATAATTGATAAAATTTGCCTTAATCAAGTCCCTTTCGTTAAATATGCGAAAACGACGTTAGTTTTTCTTTCTCTTTCGTCTATTCCTCTGCAACACAGCAATTCTTGTCAACTTTTTATCAGTGATATGATTTATTTCTTGACGGATAAATCATTTTGTGAAGTAATTATATACACTTTTGTTATATCATAATTTTATCAATTTAATATTAGATACTTGTTATGTTTTCTTTTTAAAGGTTGAAACTTTAAAAAAAAATACACATAATATATATATATATATATATATGTATACATATATATATATATGTATATATATATATATATATATATATGTATATGTATATATATATATATATGTATATATATATATTTATTTATTGTGTGAATAAATTTTTGTTCGAAAGATTGATGAGTTGAAAATTTATTTTATATTACTTTCATAAATTATAAAACATAATAATTTATAATTTAATTTATAAACAAACATAATCTTTTATAATAATTTGAAAATAGAAAATATATTTAACCCATAAAATATTAATTAAAAAAATGAGTTTTATAAGAGTATTTACTGTAATAAAAGTGATAACAAAATTTAAAAGTTGTAAAAACGTTGAATTATAAGAATAAAAAAAAATTCCTTCCTAACGAGAGTATATATCTTTTTCAACAACAAAATAAAATATTAATTAGAAAAGTAATAGTCTAATGAAACTGCTACATTACACAAAAAGTAATAAAAAAAATATATTAAAATTGACGTGGCACAATAAAATCCACTAAAAATACATTAAATAAGCTTATTGCTGTGAATTTTACTATTTCATATCACTTTTAAGATTATTTGTTAGCAACTTTTACTCTAATATAAGGATTCTTACAAGGCTCATACACACTCCATTCGTTTAATTTGGTTTAATGACAAAACTTATGTTTTCAAGATAGAGCTTTTTTTTATTGAGTAAATATTACTGTTATATTAGGTGTATATCTATATTATTCAATCATTAATTAT
Organism: Vigna umbellata; assembly: GCF_029865625.1. Taxonomy (NCBI): domain Eukaryota; kingdom Viridiplantae; phylum Streptophyta; class Magnoliopsida; order Fabales; family Fabaceae; genus Vigna; species Vigna umbellata. Next base: position 31,584,582 of record NC_142167.1, on the reverse strand, counting down.
AAGATTAAATATGTTTTTTTATTAAATTATTTTTAAGAATGTGTTTCATCCTTAAAATAAATTTATAAATTTATGGGTTTTTTACTTTATAAAAATAAGGCAAAATAATAGAACTTTACATTGTAGTGTAATATAACTTAAACATATATTTTGTTAAAAATTACTTTTACATAACTTTCCTTCAATACAAATAAATATAGTTTAAAAACAAAATACAATTTTTAAAAATTGTTTAGGAATAAAAAATCTAGTTAACCCTTAATTATATACCATACACAAACTTAAATTTTTGAAGATTTTTTTCACAGTTGAAATCATATTTATTATTTTTATTAATCTTATTTTTATGTATGTTTTAAATTTTTAATAATTTATACATTAGAGAAGGAGAGAGTTAAACAAATACCAAAAATTAGGAATGAGACCCAATATATTTTAATTTGTTTAATCATTAACTCATTATGATTTGGAGAAACTATGAGCATTAATTCACATGTTTTATATAAAGGATCACATCAAGGATAGTGAGATGATGATAGCACTGACAACAACTGATGCATTGCAGAGGAGCAGAAGTGAGAGAAAGAAAAGTTAACTTCGTTTTGGCATATTTAACGGAAGAGACTTAATTGAGACAAATTTGATCAAGTATGGACGAAATTGACACTTTTTTACTATAGCGAAACTAAGGACAAAAAAGACTATTAAACCTAAATTAAATTATAAATATTTTCTAATAATTTTGGAAAAATTTAAAATATAAAAATAATTCTTTTAATTTATTTTATTTGGAATATTAATTAATCAGTTAAAAACATAAAACTATTTATACAATTAAATGTAATATATATATATATATATATATATATATATATATATATATATATATATATATATATATATATATATATATATATATATATATATAATTTTAAAAAGTTGATAAAGACAAGTTAGGACTTTGTGGCTGTCCTACTTACGAGGGCCATAACATAGGAACTTATTTTAGCATATTGAAAACGACAAACAACAACTATGGATCATTTTATCGTGCATGAAGATATGTTGCTCTTGAAGAACATAAAGCCATGTTTGTTTCCAAACGTGAAAATTTAACAGGCAAAAAATATAAAAAGAATTAGAAAGTACAAGAATTAAAAAATATATGTATAAAAGTTACATAATTCGTATAATATTTATAAAATAATCAGTTATATGATAGATACGATTGAGTATGCCTTTATTGTTTTATTGTAATAAAACTAAATAATTAAAATAATAAATAAACAAATTGATAGAAGACAATATATATTTATTTTAGAAGGTGGGGTAGTTGACAATTATTGATAACAAGGTACCAAAATTATATTATTGAGATGAATTTAATATAACATGGAGTGTTCAACCGTATGTGACCTTCCATTTAGAGTAAAGACAGTTAATATTGATTCTCTTGTAATTAGGCTTGATTTTTGGTTCAGATTCAGATTCAAGATCAATTTAGCATAATTTAAATTTAATATTTTAAAATTTACATTTGATTATTTAATTTATTGATTTAATTGGATTCATATTGGATTGTGGATTAATTTGATCAAATTTTTTAATTGTAAATTTATATTAAATTAAATAATTTTAATAAAAAAATTATTTTTATTTAAATAAATAACGTAAAAAATATAATAATTTTAATAACGAATTGATTATAATTTTATATAACTTATTACTAAATTTTAAAAAAATAATATCATATTAAAAATAAAATTTAAAATTTAAAATATAATTACGAATTAAAAAATATTAAAATATAAATTTAAGTTGAATCGTACTTCGATTGTAATTATTTATTTTATTCTATTTTATAGATTCAATATTATTCAATGTTCACATTTTCTTTTAATTTTCTTGGATTCGATCGGTTTTACAAGTGTTTTTTTGTCCAGCCCGATTGTAGTAGGATGATTTTAATGAGTGAAAAAAAGAGGAATATTAGAAATTAAAAAAATATTTAAATGAAAAAGTAAATAAGAAAAAAATAATAAAAAAGTTTTTAACAGATTTAATTTAATTGATATGATATGGAAAGTGAATAATTATGAAATAATTAATTTGTAAAACTCAAAATAATATTTAGATTTTTATTAATAAGATTTATAAAATAACATGAATTAAAAGTATATTTAAATTTTAAATATAATTTCATATTTCTATATAATCTTAATTATTTTTTAATTTTATTTTACAAGAAAAAAAATTCATAATGAATAATATTAAATTAGTATTTATTTAAAATAAATTTATTTTAATAAAAGTTAATAAAAATAAGAGTGATTAAAATTTTTAAGATAAGATAAGATTAATTTATAAATAAATAAAAATATTATTTATTTTAACATGTAAGAACCTAGAAAATAGAGGATTAAGTATATAGGTGTATTAAAATAATGAGACCGAGTATTTTATTTTAAGATAATCTTATAATATAAATAGAATTTTCTAAAACTCAGTTCATTATCTAAATGACCTCTATCTCTAAAACGTTGTTCTCTTTCCTTTCTCTCACTTCTCTCTATAATTTCTTACACTTCAATCATCTATTCAACGATCAGGAAGTGTCTAAACAATCCTTGAGTCGAGAGCTACCTCTTTCACCGATCAATTTCTTGATTTGGGAAAGTAAGTGAAAAACCCTCTTTCTTGTCTTTTAGGGTCCTTAAAATTTGTAGAACAATTCTGTTTTTGCATGAATGAAGAGTTCATTTTCTTAAATTCTTGGTGTGTTGGTGATTCTAAGAGTTATCTTCAACTGTCAATCGATGAATTGTAGGTTTTCTAGGAGTTCCTTGTACCGCAAGGTATCGATAGAGAATTTAGGGGAATCTTGAGCTGTTAAGTTAAGGTAAGGGAAGCTAGATATGCTTTGAATTGATAACTTAGTTGTATATTTTGTGGTTGTATGATTTTTGAACTGGTTGCACTGAAATAATGTTTATAGTAGATAGAAATGTATAATTTTAAGTATTTTTTTAGTGTGAATTATTGGGATGAGACTTTGAATAATTTTGGAATGGTATAAATCTGTGTTTGTGTGTTTGAATTGTTATCAATCTGTTGTGGGGAAGTATTTGGATGAATTGAAGAGAGTTATATTGGTTTTATAGTTAATTTAGAGGTAGTAGAGTAGTGAAATTGGAATTGTGTGGTCAAAAGTTCAATTTGTCTGTTGGGGTAGCTTTGGTAAGTCAACAGTGATTTGTTTGAGGTCTTAAGTTAGTTAAAAATGTGCCAAAAGTGGTAGATTGAGTTTTGGGTCTATAAGTTGTGATTCTAAAGGTTTTGAAGTAGGAATTGGTTTATAAACACTCTAGATTGATGGTAGGAAGGTTTAGTCTTGGGAGTTATCCTAAAACTCCAATGGTCTTTCATTCTCAAGGAAAGAGGATTGATCCATGTCGTGAGGAGTAGTAGGAGGTCTTAGTCTTGGAGGCTTCTAGTGTGGTCCAAGGCGCGGTACAACATAACCTGCCATAGTTCGGCAATCATTCTAAGTTCGGCGGTCAAAGTCAGTGTAGTGTCAAGTATAAAGGATTGTTGTGATGTGAATAAATATGTATGATTATGTGAAACTTAGTTAATAGACATATGATTGCTCTTTGTTTAAACTAGTTTACCCTGTTGTGTGCTTGTGTTTGTATGTGCGATGTTTTCCCTTTACAATGATCATCCAGTGGATGTGAGCAGAGGTAGAGGAGGTTTTTGTGGAGCAAGCTTTGGACGGCAGAGACGCTGCTGAGTAGTTAGTTATAGTTTAACCTTGTACATTTTTTTATTAGCCTATTGTATATATACAGTTTTAAATTCTATGGTTATTTTGGATAACTATAAAGATAATACTTTATATTATAGTTGGATAACTATTCTATCTTATCATGTCTGTGATGACTCTTCTATATAGTTTATACTATATTTTTGGGATGTTACTTTAATGGTATCAGAGCAGTTCTTTCCTTAGGAATCCTGTAGGTTTTGAGTGTGCCTTGCTTGTTCTTGTGTACTCTTAGTTATGTCTAATGGTTATCCTTGTCTCCTTTAGTTAAACTGATGGCTTTTCTCTCTATGTAAGTAGAAGATGACACCTAGGCCTCCTACTCCTCCACCCACTAATGTTGATGCACTTGAGATGATGAGAATGATGGAATCAGAAATTAATTCGATGCAACAACAGAATAATGCATTGGTTTAGCAGAATACGGTGGCGTAGCAACAGTTGGATGCTACAAGGGTGTCAGCAGAGGCCTCTCAAAGGCAGTATTTGGACCTGATGAGTAGTGGCAAGGCTACAGTTGGACCATCATCTTCTACTTTCACTCTGCCTCAGGAATGGAGTCTGAAGAGTTTCTTGCAGCACCGTCCAACCAAGTTTAATGACAAGGTTAACCCGAATGAAGTAGATCAGTGGTTCAGAGATATGGAGTGTATCTTTATTGCCAAGAAATGTTCAGACGAGAATAGATTGGCCTTCACGGAGTACTTACTATCTAGGGAAGCTAGTCATTGGTGGAGTAGCATGAGGATGCTACTAAAGGGTAGTGGCACTCCTATCACTTGAGAGTTGTTAAAGAAGAAGTTCTACACTGAGTATTTTCCTGACAGTGTCCGATTTGTCAAAGAGATTGAGTTCCTTCAGTTGGTTCAGGGGAATATGTCAGTTTCTAAATATGTTGACCAATTCAAGCATCTTATCAGGTTCCATATATTGTCCATGAGTGAAGAGTGGCAGTACATGAAGTTTGAGAATGGTTTGAGGGGTGACATCAAGCTGTTGGTTAAAGGTCTTTGCATTAAAGAATTCCCTGCTTTGGTGGAAATGGCAAGAGTGATGGAGAAGACAAAGATGGAAGTTCAGAGTTAGAAGAGTTAGCCGATGAAAGTGGAAGGACCATCTGGGTCCAGAAGTAGCTTCAGTTCTAGGAGCACTCCTTATTATAGGCCTCCTTCTTATGGGTTTAGGGGTTCCTCCTCTCAGACTTCAGTGCCGTCTGGGTAGTCCAACCATTCTGGGAGTGTGAAGTGTTACTCTTGTGGAGGGCTTCATTTTCAGTCAGTTTGTCCTCAAATGGCTGGTTATAGGAGGTGTAACATTTGCAGAGGTGACGTGCATTATGCCAGGGACTGTCCTATCGTCAAGAGGACAGGTCAACATACTCATCAGGCTGGGAGAGCTCATCCGAGGGGCAGTGCCAGACCGTAGGCTTCAGGTCGCGTGTATGCATTATCAGGGTCAAAGGCAACCAGTTTAGGTAATCTTATCATCGGAAGTTGTTTGTTGCATGGTAGGAGTTGTTGTGTGTTGTTTGATTCTGGAGCGACACACTCTTTTGTGTCTGAGGCTTGTGTTGAGGAATTGGGGTTGGTTGTGAGAGAGCTACAGTATGATTTGGTTGTATCTACTCCTACTTCGGGGTTGGTTAAGACATCTACATTGTGTGTAGATGTACAGTGGTGGTTGAAGGGCGTTAGTTCAACGTAAACCTCATCTGTTTACCTTTGCAAGGAATAGAAGTAATTTTAGGGATGGATTGACTATCTACGAATCACATTCTTATAAACTGTGGTGAGATGAAGTTGGTGTTTCCTGAGGAAGAAGAGTCAGTGTTGTTGTCTTCTGGGCAGTTGAAACAAGAGATGAGGGGAGGAGTGTGTTGCTTCTTGATGTTGTCTCATTTGGCAGTTGAGTAGAGTGGGCAGGGTATAAATCACTCAATTGTGAGTGAGTTCTTGGATGTGTTTCTTGAGGAAGTGTAGGGGTTGCCTCCTCAGAGGGAAGTTGAGTTCTTCATTGATTTGGTGTCAGGTGTAGGGCCAGTATCAATAGTTCCTTACAGGATGGCTCCAGCGGAGTTAGCTGAGCTTCAGAAAAAAATTTGAAGATTTGCTTGAGAAGCAGTTTATTCGACCAAGTGTCTCGCTGTGGGGAGCGCCTGTTTTGCTTGTGAAGAAGAAAGATGGTAGCTCTAGGCTGTGTATGAATTACCGGCAGTTGAATAAGTTAACCATCAAGAACAAGTACCTGTTGCCTAGGATTGATGATTTGATGGATCAGCTGCACGGAGCTACAATTTTCTCCAAGATAGACCTGAGGTTAGGTTATCATCAGATTCTAGTCAATGTAGGAGATGTGCAGAAGACTGCCTTTAGGTCTAGATATGGTCATTATGAGTATGTGGTTATGCCTTTTGGTGTGACTAACGCTCTAGCCATATTCGTGGACTTCATGAACAAAATGTTCATGCCGTTTTTAGATAAGTTTGTGGTTATCTTTATAGATGACATACATATCTACTCCAAGACTCATAAGGAGCATGTGGAGCATCTTAGGACAAAGCTTGGAGTGTTGAGAGAGAAGAAGTTGTATGCCAAGCTGTCCAAGTGTGAGTTTTGGATAAAAGAGGTGCAGTTTCTAGGGCACGTGATCTCAGCTGGTGGTATTTATGTGGATCTAGCCTAGGTGCAGGCGGTACTTCAATGGGAGAGATCTAAGTCTGCTACTGAGATCAGGAGTTTTGTCGGGTTAGTGGGCTACTATTGTCACTTCATAGAGGGATTCTCTAAAATAGTGACGTCGTTGACACAGTTGACAAGGAAGGATCAACCTTTTGCTTAGACGAACAAGTATGAATCTAGATTTAAAGAGATAAAGCAGAGGTTGACTAGTGCTCCAGTGTTGGTTATCCCTAACACATGTAAAGCTTTCGAGATTTTCTGTTATGCTTCCTTTCAAGGACTAGGCTATGTGTTGATGCAAGAGAGGAAAGTGGTTGCCTATGCTTCAAGGAAACTCAAGGTTCATGAGAAGAATTATCCCACTCATGACTTGGAGTTGGCAACAGTGGTGTTTGCTTTGAAGATTTGAAGACATTATCTTTATGATGCACAATTTCAGGTATTCAATGATCACAAGAGTTTGAAGTACCTCTTTGATCAGGAGTTGAACATGAGGCAGAGAAGGTGGATGGAGTTCCTAAAAGATTATGAGTTTGATTTACTCTACCATCCAAGGAAGGCGAATGTGGTTGCAGATTCATTGAGTAGGAAGACAATGCACGTGTATGCATTGATGGTTAGGGAATTGGAGTTGGTGAAGAGTTTCAGGGATTTGAGGCTGTAGGTGGAGTTAGAGTCAGATTGTATCAGATGTAGCAGTCTTGTAGTGTCAAGCGATCTGTTGGGATGTATTAGAGAGAAACAGTTATCAGACGTCGAGCTGCAGAGATCAGTGATTTTGATTGGTACAGATCAGGGCAAAGTTTTGTTTTGGGGACTGATGGTATTCTAAGGTTCAGAGGTAGATTTTGCATTCCTGATGATGGTAAGCTGAAGAGATTAATCCTTGAGAAAGGACATTAGAGTTGTTTTAGCATGCATCCTGGCATGACTAATGTATCAAGACCTCAATGAGTCTTTCTGGTGGTCTGGAATGAAGGGAGATGTAGCACGGTTTGTTGCTTCTTGTTTGACTTGTTAGAAAGCTAAGGTAGAGTATCAGAGACCTGGTGGTTTGTTGTAGCAGTTGAAGATTCCTAAGTGGAAATAGGATAGCATATCTATGGATTTTGTTACCCATTTACCATGGACTGTTAGAGGTCATGATGCTATTTGGGTGATTGTAGACAGGCTAACCAAGAGTTCTCATTTCTTGGCAGTAAATTTGAAGATATCCATGGCGATTGCTCAATTATATATCAGAGAACTGGTGAGACTGAATGGGGTGCCTTCTAGCATTATATTAGATAAAGATTCTGGCAGACATTGCAGAGTGAGCTGGGCACTCGTTTGCAGATGAGTTCAGCTTATCATCCCTAGATTGTTGGCCAATCAGAGAGGACGATCCAATCACTTGAGAATTTGCTTAGGACGTGTGTATTGGATCACTTGGGAGTCTGTTAACACTCATCAAGTGTACCGAATTGTATCAAGTAATAATAAAATGGTAAGACCAAATATCGTTTCTCAAAGGACTCACGGCCAAGACAATTATGTGATTTCTTGATTAAATTAGACTTGTAAACAAAATTATTGTGTTTGAATTGCGGAAAAGAAACATCAATGCAAGTTTTGATCAATTGGACCGAAAGAAGCAAAAGAGATTGATATAAAATATGAATGATTATGTTGCTGGGGTTTCCGACTCATCATATCCACTCTCATGTATTCAAGAATTCATCTTTCTTCATTATTTTTAATGCCACTTTCTAATTTACCTTAAACCCGATGTCTCGGTGAAGAAAGCCTACTCCTAATCACTAGTTTACAATTTCTTGTTTCCCAAGAAATTATTGATGCATTACATTCGCACAAAAGCTTAAAGGCAACCAATCCTCCTATTCCTATGTCTAGGTAATATTGCTTCCGGGAGAATTTCCCCAGTTCTAGATTTACCTATATGTGTCCATATAGATAACATCAATGATCATGCAATTGAATGAGTTAAACAAAGCATGCATATAGTAAAGAGGAAAAACCCTAACAATTAATGAAGTAAAGCATATAAAATCAAGAATCAATTCAATACATGAGAGTTTCAAAGGATTACGTCGGTTCCCGAACAACAATGGAGGTTTAGTTCACCATAGACATGGTGAAACTAGATGAAAAACAATGAAAGATAGAACCCTAGAATTTGAAGAAAGGAGCTTCCGCATCCAAAATCCTCCTTCAAGGGGTGAAGAAAGTGTGATTTCGCCTCTTTCTGTCCAAAGATACTAATCCTAGGTCGACTAAAGCCTTATATAGTTGATTAAAAATTACAAAAAATAGGCCCAAGCCAATTAAATGGCGCTCAGCGGTAAGTGCGACTCTTCAAATTGACGGTCAGCTGCAGTTTTAGCTCTCAACGGTGACTGCGGTGCTTCAGAATGCCGCTCAACGGTAAAAGTCCCGTTGAGCGGTGACCTGCGGCTCTTCTTTTGTGCACTTTTACTTCCTTTCTTGAATCCAACCCCTTACTACTTCAACTTCTTTCATCTAATTCATCTTAATTCTTGCCAAAACAAGGAAAACCAAGCATAAAACCCATCCAAGTCTCTTATTTCCAAAACTTAAGCAAAAACATGATTTCAAGCTAGTTTCTAAGTCATAAAGGTTGTTTCTAATATCAAAATTAAGTATAAAAATAACGATTTTTCAACCGTTAACTTTGTCTGTGATGAGGTGTTGTCATTGGTGGAGTTCACCTACAATAACAGTTATCAGGCCAGCATTGGTATGACACCGTTCGAGGCATTGTATGGGAGAAGATGTATGACGCCTTTGTGTTGGTTTCAGGAGGGAGAGTATTTGTTGACTGGGCCAGATTTGATTCAGCAGACGACTGAGAAGGTGAAGTTGATTCAGGAGAGGATGCGGGCATCTTAGAGTAGACTAAAGTTCTATGCTGATCAGAGACGGAGACCTTTGGAGTATGCAGTTGGAGATCATGTCTTCCTCAGAGTGACTCCTACTATTGGTGTATGAAGAGTTATTCGTGCTAGGAAGTTGTCTCCTAGGTTTATTGGTCCTTACCAAATATTGAGGCGTATAGGACCAGTTGCTTATGAGATAACGATGCCACCTCAGCTGGCGAATCTTCTCTCAGTTTTCCATGTCTTGCAGCTTAGGAAGTATGTGTCTAATCCTTCTCATGTGCTTGAAGTTGAAGATGTGCAAATCAAAGATGACCTTTCTGTGGAAGTGCAGCCTGTAAGGATTGTGGAGAGCCAGACCAAGCAACTTAGAGGAAAAACCATCAGTCGAGTCAAAGATGTCTAGGATAGTAGGGTAGGTGACTCTACTTGGGAGTTAGAGGGAGCCATGAAGGAGTCATATCCTCATTTGTTCTCTAGTAAGTTTAATTTTCGAGGTCGAAAATTTTTGTTGTTGGGAAAAATGTAAGAACCTAGAAAATAGAGGATTAGAGTAGATAAGTGTATTAAAATAATGAGACCGAGTATTTTATTTTAAGATAATCTTACAATAATATAAATAGAATTTTCTAAAACTCGGTTCATTATCTAAATTACCTCTATCTCTATAAAACTTTGTTCTCTTTCCTTTCTCTCACTTCTTCTCTACAATTTCTTACACTTTAATCATCTATTCAACGATCAGGAAATGTCTAAACAATCCTTGAGTCGAGAGCTACCTCTTTCACCGATCAATTTCTTGATTTGGGCAAGTAAGTGAAAAACCCTCTTTCTTGTCTTTTAGGGTCCTTAAAATTTGTAGAACAATTCTGTTTTTGCATGAATGAAGAGTTCATTTTCTTAAATTCTTGGTGTGTTGGTGATTCTAAGAGTTATCTTCAACTGGCAATCGATGAATTGTAGGTTTTCTAGGAGTTCCTTGTACCGCAAGGTATCGATAGAGAATTTAGGGGAATCTTGAGCTGTTAAGTTAAGGTAAGGGAAGCTAGATATGCTTTGAATTGATAACTTAGTTGTATATTTTGTGCTTGTATGATTTATGAACTGGTTACACTGAAATAATGTTTATAGTAGATAGAAATGTATAATTTTAAGTATTTTTTTAGTGTGAATTATTGGGATGAGACTTTGAATCATTTTGGAATGGTATAAATATGTGTTTGTGTGTTTGAATCATTATCAATCTGTTATGGGGAAGTATTTGGATGAATTGAAGAGAGTTATATTGGTTTTATAGTTAATTTAGAGGTCTGTTAGGGTAGCTTTGGTAAGTCAAAAGTGATTTGTTTGAGGTCTTAAGTTAGTTAAAAATGTGCCAAAAGTGGTAGATTGAGTTTTGGGTCTGTAAGTTGTGATTATAAAGGTTTTGAATTAGGAATTGGTTTATAAACACTCTAGATTAATGGAAGGAAGGTTTAGAAACATTTGGACAAGTCCAATTAGGTATATAATACAATTTAGGAGAGTTATAAGTTGGGAAAAATAGTTAGAAATGGTAAATGGGGGTTGAGTTGCATAATTCTACAGAATTTGTGTTGCAGATTATGCAGACTCGCTGAGCGAATAGATTCGCATAGCGAGTAGTCATGGCGAGTTGCTCTTGTCGTAGCAGTCACACAACGAGAATGTGCGTTGTGCGAATGGTTGTGGGGGTTGGCTCTCTGTCTGATGATTCACACAACGAGATAATGTGTTGAGCGCCTGGTTGGGGTCTGGGAGCACTGTGAGTTTATTCGCATAGCGAATGGGTGTGCTTAGCGAGTGTCTGGAGGGTCTCGACCACTGTCTGGACTTTCGCATAACGAGTTGGGTCGCTTGCTGAGAGATTTGGGGTCTGGTACCACTGTAAGTTTATTCGCACAACGAGCTAGGTCACAGTGCGAGAAACCTCTATGGTCGCTCAGCGAGTGCATGTTCTGAGCGACTGGTTCATATGTTAGTTTCCTCTTTATTTTCTTGTTGTAGTTTGAGGTAAATAAGATTGTGGACTTATGTTGAAGCATGTATGAATGTGTATTAAGGTATATGATTTATCATGTTAGGAGTTATGTTTCAAAGTGAAAGTATGTGATTTCAAAGTATGTTTGATGGACGTAATTCCATGATCCTCATAGAGGGTTACTTGGTGGTGCCCTGTGTTGTTTTTCAAAGTGAATCCTCTTGGTGAGGTTCAAGTGTGTTTAGAATGAATGCAGGAGCTCAGTCTCTGGGGTTATCCTGAAACTCCAATAGTCTTTCATTCTCAAGTAGAAAAGATCAATCCATGTCGTGAGAAGTAGAAGGAGGTCTTAATCTTGGAGGCTTCCAGTATGCTCCAAGGCACAATACAGACTAACCTCGTGAGTGTGGTAGGGTGAAACCCATTAACAATGGCTTTGCAAAGCAGTGGAAGCCACCATGAGTGGAAACCCGCCATAACTCGATAATCATTCTAAGTCCGCAAGGTCAAAGTCAGTGTAGTGTCAACTATAAAGGGTTGTTGTGATGTGAATAAATATGTATGATTGTGTGCTTGTGTTTGTATGTGCGATGTTTTCCCATTGCAATGATCATCCGGTGGGTGTGAGCAGAGGTAGAGGAGGTTTCTGTAGAGCAAGCTTTGGGCGGAGGAGACGCTGCTAAGTAGTTAGTTTTAGTTTAACCTTGTAGATTTTTTTTATTAGCCTATTGTATATATGTAGTTTTAAATTCTATGGTTATTTTAGATAACTTTAAAGATAATACTTTATATTATAGCGGGATAACTATTTTATCTTATCATATCTGTGATGAGTCTTCTATATAGTTTATTCTATATTTTTGGGATGTTACATAATACATATATCTCTATATAAAATTTTGAGAAAAAATTATGTCTTTTTTATTAGATTTAAGTTCAAATTGATTTATGATATATATTTTTAGCTAATTAAAATATTGAACAGAGCTTTGTGTAAAAATGAATAATAACACAAACATTTTTAACATATAAATTAAATCAAACCCCTTGTGATTGAATCAAAATAAATTTTCAAAGTACAATATCATATCTAAATGTCATTTCAAATATAAGACTATTTGTTTACATTCAAATCTAAACTATCCAAGGTTTACAATTGTAAGGACAAAGTTATAATTTTGTATACTTCTATTTTTTCTGCTAAGAGACAATTATGATCCACCTTTAAAGATATTTTCTTATGGTATTACTGTTATATATATATATATATATATATATATATATATATATATATATATATATTTAAGTATTCATACTCCAAATCAAAACTTTTCAAATTTTCATATTTAACCACAAAAAAAAAACCACAAGTTTCTCCATTTGGTGTTGTGCAGCTCAGGATTGCAGGCACATATCAGGCAAAAGAAAAGAATGAAGATAACAACAAAATACAGTTTTTAAATCATTTGTTTGGAAAATAAAACTTTTTTGAAAATATTCTTTATTTCTATATATCATTTCCACGTTCAACTCAGGACAATAGCAATAACAATAAATATTATTTAGTAATTTTGTTTTCTTTCTCCTCAAATCCTCTCGTTTCAGCAGGAATGGTTTTCAATCTTTCTTTCCCAAATCCACGAAAATAAATTGAAGTAAAGAGCATTCATCCGTCCTTTTCCTCGCTCGCCAACCGTACACTCCCAGAAGTGAACAAGGTGTGAGTGAAGAGAGAGCAGAGCATTTAGCCGAATTTTAATTTAGCTTCCATGCTTGGAGTTTTTGATGAAAACTTTTAGCCAATAGTTGAGCAGGTAACAGACAAATAAGTCGGTACAAACGTGAACTTGTATGAATATTTTTAGTACGTGGAAAGTGGTCCCGAACTCAATTTAGGGCAAGCATAAAAGGGTGATATGCATATTACATTGTATTGCATCATTACAGATACCGGTTATCTGTCATTCAATTCTAGCATTAAATGAAAACCAGCAAGTGAACACCTACCATTCCTTACTTCCATCACATTTCATAATCTAACTATCCCACCTTCAATCCCTCATCTCTATAAAGACCCCTTCAAATATTTACAAACCACACCACAACACAACCTTAACATCATTCCTTCAACTGCAACTTTATCCTCTAACTCTTCCCCATCATGGCTAGTCCTCTTCTTTTTCAGGTTACCTGCGTGGTTGTGGTGCTGATTGTTGGTTTTGGACAGAATATTCCCTTGGCAGAAGCAGAGATTCCATGTGGCTCGGTGCAAATAACTGTGGCACCATGCATAGCCTACCTAACGGGTCCTGCCGGTAGACCCATCCCTGCATCATGCTGCAGCGGTGTGAAGCGCATCAACGACCAAGCCAAGTCCACCCCAGATCGACGATCCGTCTGCACATGCCTCAAAAACACTGCTTTGAAGCTACCTGGAATCAATGCTCCACGCCTTTCAGCCCTCGCTAGCAATTGTGGGGTTAACTTGCCCTACAAGGTCACCCCTTCCATTAATTGCAACACGTAAGAGCACTCACTCACATCAACATCATACTATAACATCTTTCCGCAGTTAATGATGTTGATCACTGTGTTTAAATAACTTCTTTACTTTTCATTCACATATATGAAAAGTTCATGCATATAGTATATTTATACACATACTAACATCAATTTTTGGTTATTGTAGGATATCATAAGCAGCTTGCACAAGGGTAAACGATATATACTTATACGACAATAATAAGCATCTGAGAGGGAATAAAGATGGTTTAAGTTCTCCATCGTCTGAATCCCCCACTGGGGAGTACGTTATGAAATGGGTGATGAACTCCATCTCCATCAATGTTATAATGTTGTTGTTTGTCCAATGAGATATTGGATTTTCTATCGCTAATATATATTTATATTTACATATAACATCATCTCTCGCTCTTCTTTTATTTTTAATCCTTTTGTTTAATTAAAAATGAATAGCAAAAGCACTCTTCTGTACTTAACATTCTAAATATAGAATTAATATCATAAATTGTTAGAAAAAAAAGGTAGAATGAATTGATATCACGAGTTAGACCGATAATACATTGACTTACAAAATCAAGTAATTAATAAGTGTGAATGTCAAATATAAATATATATATATATATATATATATATATATATATATATATATATATATATATATATATATATATATATATATATGATGGAAAATTAATAACAAAAGATATATATAAAATATGCAACGAAAATAATTCTTCCAAAATTGTAAGAATTTATGAGAAATAACAATAAAAGAAAATGAAAATAATAATCACAAAAAAGGAACACCAATATTTTTAATGTGAGAAAACACTCTTAATATAAGAAGTAAAAATTCATTGGCAGGTAATGTTTTAGTCATCATATTAGCATCAGTGTCATGTATAGAAACCTTTTTCAATTTTAAAAGCTTGCAGTACAAAAAAATCACTTAATACTTACGACCACCATCTATTGGTAATGCAAAAATTCGTCAATACATGTTTTTGACATATTTCTGATGGGAAAAAAATTCATAATTAGTCATTGGGTAAATGTTATAGACATCATATATTTATCAAAGAATATATTTGTCAGTAATTATTAACAGACAACTAATCTATTGATAAATTTTTTAATAATTATTATACAAAATTCAAAGTCAGTAGTTTGGTAAGACTCTTTACCACACAAAAAATAGACATATAGAAACATTCTAAACCGCACACAAACAGACCTGCCAATTTTTGAGACAGAATACCAAATCCAATAATGAAAATTCCACCTTATCGCTTAAATGTAAACATATCACAATAATAAACATAATGTACAATAATATATGTCAACATAATTCAAACTAAGTCAAAAAATAGCCTAAATCAAACATAATCTTCAGGAGGATCGATATCCAAACTAAACTAATCCTCAACATTATAAGTATTATACAAGTTTTAATAATCTACATAATCATCAAAATCAATGTGTTCTTGCTCAAAGTCTTGTGGCTCTGGTACTAGGTTGGGTTGAACGAGATTAGGCTAGGCTGGACTGGTGCGAGCTACTGTTGGGACGGTGTTAGGTTGGATTGAACCTATTGAAGAGCCTAGTGGTCAGGAGGCAACAATGTCACAACTAAATTGTAAGGATTGTAATTGGCCTTTTAATATCTCATAAGCCTTATCATGTGCTTCTGGTCATTGTTTGAGGCACATAATGTCCTCAACACTGGAAGTGAAAGAAGATGATTGGTGCTTTAGACTATCGCTTCCACCGATGTTTGCAACAATTCATTTCAATTTTCAAGTTTTGACACCAAATTCCCTAAGTCTAGCAATTATATGGCTTTCACTGTATGATCTGTTATATTTGTTGTCCAAACCACACCATCATCACCTTTCAAATATGCATTCCCACTATGGTCTAGGACAAAATTAGCAAATTTTTCAACCAATAAATATCTGTTGGAAGTTCTAGGATTGCATAAGCGTTAACAAAATAAAATCGTTGTTATGAAAGCTAACAAACACATATCTACAAATTTGTCTATAAGTAATTCCACACAGATAAATTCCTAAATAATTATACATGGATAAATTCATAAGTAATTATATACAAAATAAATCCATAGATAAATTATCTATGGACAAATAGGTAAAACTAATTTACCTACAAATTTTTGTAGTGAATTTATGTCCACATACAATATTTCATTCAATATTATTTGCATCTTTAACCTGAATGAAGTTTTCCTTTTTGTTTTTTTATAAAATAATTTACCTTATATTTATCATTCTCGATCCTTTGCGTTTGCTTTTAAATTAGTCATTATTGTTTTTGTATTTCCGGTTAGAATGTCTATTTTCCCAGTCTATACTCCTGTTCATTCCTCTTAAGCCTCTATAATTAATATTGGTAGAAGTTTTCAACGTTTTCTCCTCCATTATATAACTTGAACTTTTGTTCATATTTTTTTATGCACCACCAGAGAATTTTGTTGTTAATCAAGGGAGACTTTATCTTTGGATTCTTCAATTGCGTACACAACATAATCAAGCTTTGGTGTCAAAGAACATGAAATCCTTTCTACAATACACACACCTTCCATCTTCTCACTACGAAATCAGATTTTGTTGTTGATTTCCAATATACTTGCAAGATAATTAGTTACTGGGTATCCCTCCTTCATTGAAAAATATCTTCTTTAAAGCTTGAAGTTGAGCAAACTTCACTGTTAGAACCTTAATAGTTTATCTTCATAAAGTTTTAAATATCCTAAGAAGTTTCTTTGCAAAGAATAGGTTCGAAAATTAAACATTTAATAGTTTGGAAGATAATTTTTTTACTTTTAGGTCCTTTACCCTTTTAGTCATATTAGCTTTCTAAACATCATTCAACATTATTTTTGTTATTGGTTCCTGAATTCCATATTCAATGATTGATTAATATATACTTCTTCTATAGTAAAAAATTCTCCATTAACATATCTCAATGATCATAGTATATGTGTGGTATAGGAACAAGTAAATCATGTCACAAAATCAATCTATTGGTGATACCACATCAAAGATACACATGAACAATATTTACAACTAGATTTTGTTGTCTAACATTTTTTTCTTTTGGATTTTTCGTTTGAAATTGTTACTAATATCTTTGTCACAATAAAGTATAGGAAAGAGGTTAGTATATCACCTTATCTTAAACTTTTTTTAGGACATTTGGAATTCTTCTGTCGGCCATTGTAAAACGTTAAATTTATTATATGTCTTCTTCTGTATAATATTTTATTTGCATTTGAAAACAAAATAAAACAAAATGGGTTGTCTTAAAAAATAGTTGGCTATTTATTTATAAGCAACTACCATGAGATGCTTTTATTTATACTTTATACACATGTCTATACAATTTTAGGTGTTATTTGATATATTTTTTCTTCGCCGGAGGCCTAAGGAAAAAACTACAAATATAAAGAAAAAATAAGACATGTCACGTTTTATGAAATAATCACTCGATAGTCTGTTAAATATAAGGAGTTAATAAATCACGATTAGTTTATTCCAGTCCAGACAAAAAGAATTCACACCTTTAATTTTTTTTTAAATATTATTCACTTTGTGACTTATATATACTATTAAAATATTTTATACTTCTTGGCATTTTTCTACAAGCATTTTGCACAACTTTAAAATTCGCATGAGAATTCATAAAAACACTTATTCTCACAAACATTAAAAATTTAGTAATAGGAGGAGCGGAGAAGAGTCCTCAATTTTACGTTCTTGCTAAATTAATCACCAACTTTTTATAGTGGATCAAATATTTTCTGTTTAAAAAGTGGTTAATAAATCAGTTGAATTTTTCATCGACAAAAAATTGTATATAATCATTGATAAAAAAAAACTTCAAATATATAAATAACAGGAGTTTAAATGAATATACACATATGATTATGGTGTCAAAGTGAGATTCATAAGAGATTGCTCATCATAGATTAAATTAACTAAAAATAAATCAGCTTCTTGTTTTGATAAAACCAAAATTGTAACTTGACATCATCATCACGAATTAATAGATTAGGAAATTGACTTATTTGAGGATATTTTATTCTTTTGATTTATTTTATGTATTTATTATAATATTATTAAAATGGATTCATTAAATTATTTTTTTTATAATTGTACAATTAAAGTATTCATATATTTTACTATAGTAGTTGAAAATGAATCTATATTACTTGACAATCAAATAAATTAAATATTTAAACTATTTAAATATTATTAAATAATATTTGAGTATTTAAAAAATTAAATTATCAATTACAAAATTAGAAATAATGAATAATTATAGTAAAAATTTACAAAAGAAATGGTAAAAAACTAGTAAAGTATTCTTGTTGATGAGTTAGGACTAGACCAATCTTTCAATTTATTTTAAATTCATTTGGTCTATGTGTTAACCTAATCCATATTTTAGAAACATTGAATATATTTTTAAGACAACCTATAGCGAATTTTAAAAACATTGAATATCTTTTGAAGTGAACTCGACTTAATTAAACTTATAGCGAACTAGATTTAGTCCCATATTATAATCCATTTGACATCTCTATGAATGTATGGCTGCTGCTGCTTACGTACCCCTTTTTTCATGAGTAAACCCTCAAGCTGGCTGCTCCTTACCTTCTATACTGCAATAAATTAAAAGTGGAAATCCACAAATCAATTTCAGATTAATAGTCCACATATTATCTATATTCAAATTTTCTTTAATTGAATATATCAAAAGATAAAACGTAGATGATATGCTTTTGGAGTTATTATTAGCTTTTATTACAAAAGTGGTACAGTTTTTAAATAGTATAGATTAAAACAAAATTGTGCCAAGTAACACAATCTAGAAATCGATTTTGGTTTCGTAAAATTAATTATAGACATTTCGCGATAGTTTAGAAAGGTCACAAATTTTCATTAAGAAATTGGTTATACAATCAAAATCACTTCCTATATTATCAAAGATATGAAATTTTTATCAAAACTAGTCGGGTAATGACTTTAAAAAGCTAATCACACCCTTTTAATAAACAAAACAGTATTGTTTTCTTAATTAAAAAAATTTACTTAGAAGTCTAATAAATCTTTCATTAATTTCCATGTTGAAAAGTTCTTATTATCTCAAACTCAAAATCTTATAAAACAATATTCATAAATTTAATACTTTAATATGTTTTTTTTCAAAAAAAAATATACAAAATTTTGATAACAATAATAAACAAGTTCATATAAAATATCATATCATTTTTAACTCAAACATTAAGACAAGTTTATGGGTTCATCAGAAAGTTATATATGTTATAAAGAATATTTTTTTATAAACTTATTGTAATATTTTGGGTTAATAGTATTAATGTATTCTGTAAATTAGATTCATGTTTCATTAGTATCATTTTTTCTCTTTGAAAAACTCATCCATGATATTAGCTAGAACCGATAGCTAGTCTTAGTAATTGACTTAAATAGATCTCTATGATAAAAGTCTTTCTAATGAAAGATTAACTAAGTGGGTCTTATTATTATGATAAACAATAATGTGTTATAATAAATGGCAGTATAAGTAAGGAGTATTGAGTGGTTTAAAATACCTTCAGTGGAAAAGAAGTGTTCAAAGGAATTATTATTCAAATATAAGTTTAACTCTCATAGCATTCTCACGTTGCCTAATCATCTCTCAAAATTCCATCAATGCAGCACTTCCAATTACTCATCTTGAATTAATAACAAGCAAATTTTAAACACTTGAAAAGTAGTTGAAACACGAGTATGGTTATTTTTCAGTTTAGAACAGAGTTAGAGAAAAGGTGATTTGAAGAAGAAAAAGAATATGAAGGGTGATGAGTTACATACAGTTCGCAATCCATGTCGATGCTGAACTGGTAGGTTAAGCTAACGCCACACCCAACAACACAATCATGCACACCATCACACCCATCGCCTTCCCAGCCCCTTTACTTCCCATCTTCTTTTCCTCACATTCTTGATCGCTTTGCACAAACTTGGTTTCGGAAGAGATTGATCAATTCATCATTGCTATTAAGTAAAAGATAATATAGGGTTTTTGTTGATGAACATGGTGAAACATGGAACTAGGAATTCGGGAAACCCTAGACATGTTGGTTCATATGTTCGTTGTGCCTATATGTTTGGAAGTTCCTATGTGTATCAAAGGAAAACTTGTAAATATAGTTTGTTTTTACAGATTATTGTCTGCTTAGATAGATAATCTATTTCTATCTTTTTCTTATGCCACGTGCATCAACTATCAAACCTTATTCAAGTTAGATAATGGACATTAGAAAAAATAATACAACATCATTTTCCTTTGGATTTTCTATTTGATAATCTTCTACATATAATTTTTATTGTAAATTTAAATAATAATATTTTTATTCGAAAATATATTTATTTAAGTTGTTTATACATTCTTTTAATAAAATATACTATATTGTATAATTGTTTTAAATAACATACTTCCTTAGAAACGCCTTTACTTCTAATATAACATGAGTTTGATGCATGACTTTTTTTAAACAATATAAACAAGTCACAAAAATTCATATAGATGGTTTCTTGAAATGAAAGAAATATTTAAAAACTTTATGTTTCTTTTCATGTGCAACCAATTCCAGCTTTATTTAAAACACGCATCTGTGAATTGAGGAGTGCATTTAGATCTTCCAGCTAAATTCTGCCAGAGTTTTCATAAGATACTTAATTTTTGTCAAATGCTTCTTGCAACCCTCACACTCATGAGCTTCCTCTTGAGAAATTGATTACAATTGCATGGAGAATTTTCATAAATCATTTCTAATCATTCGTATCAGTTTTCATATCATCATTCTCATCTTGCAATAGTTTTAATCTATTCTCAAGCCATCTATTCTCTTCTTTAAGTATATTTCAAATAGGATAATGCTTTGCTTTTCCTCGTGTAACTCTTTAAAAGTTAATAAATTCTCTTTAGTTTGAAACTTAGAACTACTTCCACCACTTTTGCTTGAAATTTCTGCATCAGTCATTAAACAAACATTGGCTTCTTCCTCTTCTCTTGAGCTACTAGATGTGCTGGAAACATTATCTTCTCATGTAGTATGAGATCTTTTCTTCTTATTCAATCTCTTTGCTTCATTCCTTCGTGTCCTCAAATTTCTGTTTCAATTTTAATAAAGGATAATTAAATTTAAAATGATCTTGCTTACAACATTCATAACATTGTCCTTTGCCAAGATAGACTTGTTCTTGCATTTTAGAAATCTTGAAAATTTCTTCACAACATCTCCTTTCTTCCATGCACACATTAGCCTTTTGGACATTAGCTCCAACTCATACTTTTCCAGTTTTCCAAACAAGGTTTCCAAATTCATTTTCGTAAGATTTCTTGATTTTGATATAGCTGTTGTCACTTATGGTTGTCATGATCTATTAAAGATCTTCAAGATTTTGATATTAGTTATTCTCTATTAAAATATTTTACAAGACCAAGAAGATAATATTGATGGGAAAATGGCCAAAAAATATAACAACTTGGCAAAAAGTAATAATGCAATGGAAATTCAACCCCCCTTCTTGCGAGAATCTATGAGGAGTACCAAACAAATAGAACAAAACTAGAATCCAAAGCACAAAGAGACACCAACAATTTTTAAAGTGGAAAACCCCTCAATGCAAGGGTAAAAACCACGAGTCGTCCATACCAAAGAAAAATCCACTATGATCAATAATAGGGTACAAAAGAGTCTCCAATAATAACACCAAATGGTGTGTTCAATAAGCCAATTTAAATAAGCACAAATGCTTACAAATGAGAACAAAGAGGATGAAAATTCTCCAAAACACTACTGCTGGTGCGGGACCGATTTCTCCCAATCTAGACCTCCGATTGACGATTCAAATGGTCAGAATGAAGAACCATATGTCCAGAACCTACTGTCCAAAAATCCGCTCGATCCAACGATGAACGACTTGACAGCAACGGAAACACCAAAACACCAAAACAGGTTTAGGGTTATGCGGGAATAGCTATCTCTCTTCCTTTTTCTCTCACCTTGCTTTTGCCTCTCTTCAAATAACTCTAATGTGCCCTACTAATCTGACCCATCTCTATTTAACCTAGTGAGACATAAAGGTCCACATTATTTGGGCCTATTCTCCACATAGGAAGGGAGCCCAATAACCCAACAAATCTCCCCCTCACGACTATGTGGAGATATCCGCCAAACCGGCGATCTCACAACAAACTTCAAAATTTCCTCTTGGCAATGCCTTGTTCATCATATCAGCACCATTATCATCTGTATGAACCTTTGCTAATTCCAACAACTTAGCATCCAAAACATCACGTATCTAATGATACCTCACATCAATATGTTTGGATTTAGAATGAAAAGTTGGATTCTTACCAAGATGAATAACACTTTGACTGTCACAATACAACAAGTATTTCCCTTGCACAAAACCAAGCTCCTGCAACAATTTCTTCACCCATAAAAA
This sequence comes from Vigna umbellata, assembly GCF_029865625.1. NCBI lineage: Eukaryota > Viridiplantae > Streptophyta > Magnoliopsida > Fabales > Fabaceae > Vigna > Vigna umbellata. Next base: position 31,562,119 of record NC_142167.1, on the reverse strand, counting down.
CTTCTTACATGCTTCAGTAAGTACAATGAATTATGCCTCAGTAGTAGACAACGCTACACACTTTTGTAACTTTGATTGCCAAGCCATATCTGAATCTGAGTAACCCACCAAAGTAGGCTTATCACCTCCAAAACAAAGCCTCAAACCACTAGTACCATGAAGATACCTCAAAATCCATTTCACAGCATTCCAATGCTCTCTACCTAGATTTGATAGAAATCTACTGACTGTACCAACAACATGTGCAATATCAGGCCTTTTACATACCATTGCATACATCAAACTACCCACTGCAGAAGCATAAGGAACTTTGCTCATATCCATCTTCTCAGCTTCATTTGAAGGACTTAGTTTAACACTCAACTTAAAATGAGTAGCAAGAGGAGTATTTACAACTTTAGCATTTTCCATTTGGAATCTTTGCAACACCTTCTGAATGTAGTGCTCTTGTGATAGCCAAAGTTTCTTCTCTTTTCTATCACAAGTGATACTTATACCAAGAATCTTCTTAGCAGCTCCCATGTCTTTCATGGCAAATGACTCGCCCAGTTACTTCTTCAACTTGTCAATTTTGGATACATCTTTCCCAACAATAAGCATGTCATCAACATATAACAACAATATAATGAAATCATTCTTAGAAAATTTCCTGACAAAAACACAATGGTCAAAAGTAGTGTTCTTGTAGTCTTGCTCACACATAACAGACTCAAACTTCTTATACCACTGCCTCGGAGCTTGCTTCAAATCATATAGGCTTTTTTGTAGCCTACACACATAGTCTTCCTTACCTTCAACAAGAAAACATCCAGTTGCTTCATGTAAATCTCTTCCTCCAAATCACCATGAAGGAAAGTTGTCTTCACATCCATCTACTCAACCTCCAAATCTAGAGCAACAACTAAACTTAACACAATTCTGATGGATGTCATTCTCACCACAGGTGAGAAAATCTCATTGAAGTCAACACTCTTTCTTTATATGAAGCCTTTCACCACTAATTTGGCTTTATATCTGGTAGACGTAGAATTGCTCTCTTGCTTCACCTTGAAAATCCACCTGTTCTCTAAGGCTCTCTTACCCTTAGGCAACTTTACCAAGTCATAAGTGTGATTATCATGCATAGATTTCATCTCATCCTGCATTGTATCCAACCACTTTTGCTTTTCTTCACTTTCAATGGCCTCCTCATAACATTCAAGTTCTCCCTCATCAGTCAACATCACATACTCATTAGTAGAGTACTTCTTAGAAGGTTGTTTTGGCCTGTCAGATCTTCTGGATTGAGCTTCTGGTAACTCAGGTATATCACCAAGACTCTCATCTAGTGACACATCATGTTCCTCTTCATCAACATTATCAATAGGAACATCCAAGCCATCCCAATCTGCTGATTATTAGTATCACCATGTTGTTCATCATCATGAACATCAATATCCAAATCATTAATAGACAACCGAATTGGATCAAAATCAGTCACATTACCATCTTACTTAGGTGTAGACTTCTCCACCTTATCAATATCTTCAATGGTTTGATCTTCCATGAATTGCACATCACGACTTCTAACAACTTTCTTTTCAACGGGGTCATACAACTTGTAGCCAAATTCATCCTGACCAAAGCCAATGAAGATGCATTGTCTTGTCTTCACATCCAACTTGGATCTTTCATCCTTTGGAACATGAACAAATGTTTTACAACCGAAGACACGCAAATGATCATAAGTAACATTCTTGCCAAACCAAAATCTTGCCTGGCACCTTAAAGTTCAAAGCAATTGCAAGACTTAGATTAATAACATGCACTGCTGTAAACAATGCCTCATCCCAGAAATGCTTAGGCAATTTTGCTTCAGAAAGCATACACCTAACTCTTTCAATCAATGTCCTGTTCATCCTTTCTGCTAAACCATTCAATTGAGGAGTTTTGGGAGGAGTCTTCTTATGTGCAATACCATACTGTCTACAATAAGCGTCAAATGGCCCACAATATTCACCACCATTGTCAGTACGAATGCGCTTCAGCTTCTTGCCTGACTGCATCTCAACCAAAGCATGAAATTCTTTAAACTTGTCCAACGCTTGGTCTTTTCTCTGTAGTGCATAAACCCAAAGGTTCCTGGGACAATCATCAATAAAAGTAACAAAGTAAAGTGCACCACTAAAAGACTTTACCTTCAATGGGCCACAAACATCATAATGCACCAATTTAAGCAACTCTAACTTCCTGGAAGGAGGATGCTTCTTGAAGGATACTCTGGTTTGTTTACCAGCCATGTAGTGAGAACACTTCTCCAACTCTACACTCTTCAATCCTGAGAGAACATCCTTTTTAGCTAAGCAGTTAAGTCCCTTTTCACTGATATGTCAAAGCCTTCTATATGCCACAAAGATGACTCCATATACACGACATTCACACTATCTTTAGCAACCAAAGCTTTTGTCCAGTAAAGCTTAGAGTTTTTCTCCCCTTTAGCCACAATCAAGTTACCTTTGGTTAGCTTCCACTTTCCAGAACCAATATCAAATCCACCATCATCAAGTACCTGCACAGAAATCAAGTTAAAGCGAACATCTAGAGCATGTTTAACTCCTCTAAGCAACAACTGCATCCCCATGTTGGTTTGCAAGTGAACATCACCAACACCAATAACCTTAGACACCCCATCATTACCCATTTTCAATACTTCAAAATCACCAGGTATATAAGATGTGAAGAACTCCTTCCTGGATGTAACATGCAGTGTACCACCAATATCAATTATCCACATGCTCTCATCAGATACAAGATTAATAGCGTCATAATCATGAAGACAAACAAGGTCACCACATGTAGTAGTAGTAACACGATCACAATCATCGATATCTTTTTCTCTTTGCTTATGCTTTTTGTCTTTGCTCTCTTTCTTCAACAAAAAATAGTTCTTCTTTATATGCTCTGTTTTGTGACAATAGTGACACTCCATATTCTTGTATCGAGACCTAGACTTGCTCTTGCTTTTATCTCTATGACTATTTTATTTTTTCTTCTACCTTCACCCCCTATTCTCTGTAATAAGCACTTCTGAATGAGATGAAGTACCCTGCGTCTTATCATGGAAACCCGAAATGTTTTCCACAAATCCGGTAAAGAGTTTAATAGGAATAAGCCCAATAGATCATCATCAAATTTTATACCCACTCCTGCTAATTGATCATAGCGTCCTTGAAATTCACTCAAGTGATTTGAAACAGGAGTTCCTTCCTTGTACTTCAACTCCATAAAATTTTTCAACAAGTATAATTTATTAGTCCCTGACTTAGAAGCATACAAGGACTCAAGCTTATCCCATAGGCTTCTCGCATGTGTCTCATTAGCAACAAAACTATAAACATTATTATCAACAAACTGCCTGATAAATCCACATACATGTTGATGTTCAAAATCTCATTCTTCATCTGACTTGGATTCCGGCTTATTAGAAGCAAAAACAGGAAGATGCAAATTTTTTACAAATAGCAAGTCCTTTATCTTGCCTTTCCATAGGTGATAATTTTCTCCATTCAAAGGAATCAATTTTGTATGTGCCTCCATCATTCACGCAAACTAAACAGTCCCTTAACCAAAGAGCTTTAATACCACTCTGATGGGGGAAAGGGCCAAAACATATAACAACTTGGCAAAGAGTAATAATGCAGCAGAAATTCAATCCCCCTTCTTGCGAGAATCTGTGACGAGCACCAAACAAATAGAACAAAAATAGAACCCAAAGCACAAAGAGACACCAACAACTTTTAATGTGGAAAACCCCTCAATGCAAGGGTAAAAACCACGAGTCATCAAGACCAAAGAAAAATCCACTATCATCAATAATAGGGTACAAAAGAGTCTCCAATAATAACACCAAATGGTGTGTTCAATAAGCTAATTTAAATAAGCACAAATGCTTACAAATGAGAACAAAGAAGATGAAAATTCTCCAAAATAGTACTACTGGTGTGGGACCGATTTCTCCCAATCTAGACCTCTCATTGACGATCCGAACGATCAGAATGAAGAACCATATGTCTAGAACCTACTGTCCAAAAATCAGCTCGCTCCAACAGTGAACGACTTCACAGCGACGAAAACACCAATGTCGGTTTAGGGTTATGCAGGGATAGCTTTCTCTCTTCCTTTTTCTCTCACTTGGCTTTTGCCTCTTTTCAAATGATTCTAATGTGCCCTACTAATCTGACCCATCTCTATTTAACCTAGTGAGACATAAAGGTCCACATTATTTGGGCCTATTCTCCACATAGGAAGGGAGCCCAATAACCCAACAAATATACTATGTAAATAAACCTCTTTTGCACATGGAATTACCGATGAATTTTTTTATAAGTAATTACTTACAAATTTTTTTTATAGGTAATTACTTACGAATCTTTTTCATAGATAATTACCTATGGATAAATCTGTAGGTAACGTTATTTACAATTATTTTATCTATAGATTTTAGTCCATAAATAATCCGTAAGTAACAACATTATCCACGAAGTTTTACTGTAGATAATAGTGTTTTTTCTTGTAGTGAATTTTATCTTAAATGATTAATTATGAAATATATCGTTTTCTTCTTTAGTTTTCACATCTTTGAAGGATTATCTAAAAGTGTATTAACTATTTCAAAAGTAGGGTTGCAATGCTTTTTATTGACACTTTTAATTGATTTATAAAAACATTAGTGGCAGAAGATTCTTAACAAAGGTTTTTACAGTTTAGAATAAAGACCATCTTTTGGATGTTATAAATAACAAACAACTTCTACATCATGTATGCTAACAATCTTCTCTTGTTTATGATGACTAATATACCGACAACACTTTTTCTCCCCTTTTCTCCCCTTTGTGTATGATAAAAAAAGTGAAACCAAATGAAAAATAAAGAAGAATAACAAGAAGCACAATAATATTAGCAAAAGAAACAATTACATGAAGATGTCCATACAAAATAGAATTTCAAAATAATTTAAAACATTAAAAATTAACAAAACATGAAGTGTTCAAATTCTAATACTTAAAGGAAGCAACATCTACCGTAACACTTTTCACAAACATGAGTCATTCATTCTCTCCGTAAGAGTAAACAAAGCGAGTAAACAATATGTAAAGACAATAATACAACATAGTTTTTAAGAAATTGTAATTAATTGGTGCAGGAATAATAAAAAAAATGCTAACTAATAATATTGAAACACAAAATAATAAATAATTAAATTAAATTAGGTGGGTTGGTGAGCGGGGTTGGCTCACCATGGGTTCAACCCGATGAGCCGAGTTTTAAGTGAGCTAGGTTGAAAAGTAGCCTGCATAAAAAAATTGTAGTTTTTTCAAATCCAACCCAACTCAAACCCATGGTGACACGGGTTGGCTCGCGGGTTACAATCCATTTTTATTTTGACAGCACCAGTTATAATTATGATTCTAATCTTGAAGTCAACTACTATATCCTTAAACAAATTATAAATTTTAACTACAAGAAAAAATATTTTTTGTATCATTGATTTAGACAAGGAAATTATCCATATTTAACTTAAAATTTATAACACAAATATCAATAATGTTGATAAAAAATTTTGAATAACATAATTCATTCATAAATAAAACATACTAAAGAAATTTTTTTTATCCAAAATGTTCTCTTTACCATATTTTTTAATTGAATACTAATATTTATTCATATCCAAATTTATTTATACATCTAGTTATAAAACCAGGAAGAAAAAAAAATAGAAAAGATACATGTAGATAGAGTGGATTGCTTAGCAAAGTAATGAAACTAAACCCTAGTTACCAAAACACGTGAGAGAAGGTGAAGTCATGACGAGTAAAGAAGCGCATAGAGACATGATAACGATTTAAAATATCGTTATCTATGATGTAATTTTGATACTAAAAGCAACCTTTTTCACTTAGAAACTTGCTTGGACTCATGTTTTTTCATTAAGTTGTGAATAAGAGAGTTGACGTTGAATTTGATGATTTTATGACTAATTCCCTTTGTTTTGATAGAAAATGAGTTAGTACAGGAAGCAGAGATGAAGTGCAAAAGATTTAGATCTCAGAAAGGCCTAGAAAAGCACCAGAAGAGGGAACCGCACAAAGCTTGGGCGAGCTGCAAGAGGCTTGGGCGTGGAAAAATTGACATCCGCCGCCCGGGCGCCCTCCTAGGCCGCTCGGGCGACGTACCCCGAAGCTTGGGTGAAATTGAAGGCTCAAGCCCTATAGAAGTCGACATCCACCGCCCGAGCGCCCTAAATGGGGCGCCCGAGCGTCGCACGTTGCTGATCCGGCCCAGTTTTTGCTCTATTTCGACTCTTTTGGACCGGGCCCTGTTTCTACTCTTTTCCAACTTTATTTAAAGGACCTAGGCGCTCTAGGTTTTGTATCTCTGGCTGGAGCAACACAACAGCACACTCTTCTACTCTCTAAAGGCGGATTTGGAGGCGGGAGCTTCCTCTTCTACTCTTAGGGTTTTACTATCTCATGCTTTTCCATTGTTCATATAGTTTCTCCATGTCTATGGGGAACTAAACTCTATTTGTTGTTGGGGAATGATGTAACCTTGTGAACTCTCATGTATTTGAATTGATTCTTAATTTATATGCTTTATTCATTATTTGTTAGGGAATTCATCTGTTTCTAATGCTTGCTCTATTTAACTCATTTAGTGCATGATTTATGAATTGCATGAGTGCTGGGAGGTTCCTTACAATTCATGTTCTTGTTGAATTCTCCCAAGGGTAATATTTCTCAGGGATGAGGGTATGAATACTTGGTCGTCTTAAGCTCTTGATTTTCAGACTTAATTCTCTAGGACCGCTAGGAGTTGCACGAACTAGGAATTAAGGCAGGCTTATTGCGCCAAGGGATTGGGTTCTAACCCCAACAACATATTCATCTCATATTAAACAACATTCGTTCATCTTTGTGTTACTCTACTATTGATTAATTTGCATTCATATTTAATTTTCTGTCTTTTCATTTCAAACCAATGATCTCGTTTATTTTAAGTCTTAATTAATTGAGTTATCACACAACTGTTTAGTGCCGAGAGTCTTCTAGGATACGATACTTGGTCTTACCATTTTATATTACTTGTGCGAAGACACAACTAAGAGAGTATGAGGATAAATGTATGTATGAGAGATTTGAAACCACACATCAAAATTAGATGGAGCCACGCGTCAATTAACTTATGTAATCATGCATTTGCATTATGGAGTCACTATTTGATTTGCAATTTATTTAAAGAGATATACTTTTATATCGATAAATTTTGTATACATTTATTTAACATTATTTTTTTAAAAAAATACAAAATTTACTTATGACCATTTTACTATTATAATATATGTCAAATAAATATAAAAGTCTTTTACCATATCATGACTGTAAGGATCGAGAAATTCAGAGAAAGTGGAGGAAGCCAAGTGTATGCAGCTGATTGGACCGAACGGTTTTGGTGGTAATATATAAGCAAAAAGTTCAAAATCTCATTCATTCTCTGCACGCACTTCTTCTTTCCAAATTTATCAATTCTCTTTTCTCCTCCTTCTCTCTACAAATTCTCTCTAGAAACTCTCACTTTTTCTTCAACCGATCATTAATGAGGTCGTGCCTGAGCTTTCCTGGTGTCAAGAGCTTCTCTTTTCACCGATCAAGTTTCTGTTTTGGAGTTGGTAAGTTAAATTCCTTCGTCCTTTGAGGTTCCTACATTTTCTGGTACATGCAAGCACTATTCAGCTTGCATGTATTCATCAACTACTCCTCTGAATATGTTTTCTGTCTTTTGATCCTCTGGTTGGTTCCTTTTCACCGATCATAAATTTGTAGGCTGCCTTAGAAGTTACTTGCGGGTTAAGCAAGATTGTGGAAGTGTAGAATTTGTTTGGTTCATTCAAGATAAGGGAAGCTAGTTAATTTAATTGTGATTTCCTATGTATGAAATTACTGTTTGGATGGTTGCATGTGTGTAACTTGAATGTTTGATTGAATTGTGTTGAATTTGTGAATGCTGGAACCTGGGAACTGGTTGGAGATTCTCTGCATAAGTGTTTGGTTTATTCTAATCTTAAGACAATGAGTATGTGAATATTATAGTTTGGGCTTGGGAGTGAAATCTGGTATGGGACTCTTTGGGATGATGTATTATAACGATTTTAGGTATCTTTGGATAGGGTTAATATGGTATATGAATCATGTTTGGAGGATTAGAAGTTGGGAAGTGGTAGGAATTGGTGAAGATAGTGGTTGATCATAATTTTGCAACTATTCTGCAGAATTATCCAGATCGTCGAGTGTCATTCAGTGAACGTTCAACTTTCTTCTTGTGTTCGGTATTAACTGAGTTCTACTTCAATAGAGTTTTTCAGTTAATGACCGATTGATCTTGTACTAGTATTCTTTTTTAGTCGTAGCGATCATTCTTAGTAAGGTGTGGGATCTCTTAGAAGCGATCGTTCTTAGTGAGGTGTGTGATCTTTTAGTAGCGATCGGTCTTAGTGGGTTGTGGGATCTCGTAGTAGCGATCAGTCTTAGTGGGTTGTGTGGTCTCTTAGTAGCGATCGGTCTTAGTGGTTGTGTGGTCTCTTAGTAGCGCTCGTTCTTATACTAGTACTCGACCTCGTACTTGTATTCAGTCTTAACTGCGTTCGGCCTCTTATTGGCCTTACCTATTAATTACCGTTTAGTGATATTTTAGTAAACAATATCAACTTTAAGTGTTCGGCTTAAACTATAGGTGTTTGGCCTAAGCCATAGGCGTTTGGTCTAAACTTAATACTTGGTATGGTGGTAGTATTCGATCCTATTGTGGTACTCGTAATCCTCTAGTTATCGGTCAGTAATAGTGCCCAGCCTTCTCTTCAGCTGTATCTATTATTGACCGTGGGGTGCTCCAATGTTGCTGGTTAAGAAGAAAGATGACAGTTCTCGGCTCTGTGTGGATTACAGACAATTGAATAAGTTAACCATCAAGAACAAGTATCTATTGCCTAGGATTGATGACTTGATGGATCAGTTGCATGGGACTACTGTGTTTTCCAAGATAGACTTGAGGTCAAGATACCATCAGATCTTGGTTAAAGAGGGAGATGTGCAGAAGGCAGCCTTCAGGTCTCGGTATGGCCATTATGAGTATGTAGTAATGTTGTTTGGTGTTACTAATGCTCCGGCTATATTCATGGATTACATGAACTGTATCTTCAGACCATTCTTAGATAAATTCGTTGTTGTCTTTATAGATGACATACTTATTTATTCTAAAACTCATGAAGAGCATGAGGATCACCTTGGGACAGTGCTCGGTGTGTTGAGGGAGAAGAAGTTGTATGTCAAACTGTCTAAGTGTGAATAGTGGATGGAAGAGGTGCACTTTTTAGGAGGTATCTCTGTGGATCCTGCAAAGGTGCAGGCGGTGCTTTAGGGGAAGCGGCCTCAATCAACCACTAGGATAAGGAGTTTTATGGGATTGGCGGGCTACTATAAGCGGTTCATTGAAGGATTTTCTAAGATAGTAGCACTATTGACACAACTGACTAGGCAAGATCAACCTTTTGCATGGACCGATCGGTGTGAACCTAGCTTTCAAGAGCTAAAGAAAAGGTTGACGAGTGCTCCTGTGTTAGTAATTCCGGACACAGGAAAGTCTTTTGAAGTTTTTTGTGATGCCTCTTACCAAGGGTTGGACAGTGTACTGATGCAAGAAGGGAAGGTGGTTGCATATGCTTCAAGACAACTTAAAGTTCATGAGAAGAACTATCTCACTCATGACTTGGAGTTGGCAGCAGTGGTATTTGCCTTGAAGATATGGAGGCATTATCTTTATGGTGCACAGTTCCAAGTGTTCAGTGATCATAAAAGTCTTAAATACCTGTTCGATCAGAAGGAACTGAACATGAGGCAGAGAAGGTGGATGGAGTTTTTGAAAGACTATGAGTTTGAGCTGTTATACCACCCGGGAAAGGCGAATGTTGTGGCTGATGCATTGAGCAGAAAGGTCATTCATGTCTCTGCGATGATCGTCCGAGAGCTGAGTTTGTTTGAGAGCTTTAGAGACTTAAGACTGCATTTTGAGTTAGAACCGAACAGTATCAGGTGTTGTAGTCTTAAGCAGTCGGCTGATGTTGAACTACAGAAGGCTAGGATGTTGGTCGATTCAGAACAGGGAAAAGATTTCAGTATAGGTACAGACGGTCTCTTAAGGTTCAAAGAAAGGGTTTGTGTACCTAATGATGGAGAGTTGAAGAGGTTGATTCTTTAGGAAGAACATCAGAGTCGTTTTAGCATGCATCCGGGCATGACTAAAATGTATCAAGGAATCCTTTTGGTGGTTAGGCATGAAGGAGGATGTGGCTCAGTTTGTGTCTTCTTGTTTAACTTGTCAAAGAGCTAAAGCGAAGCATCAAAGACCTGGTGGGTTACTGCAGCAATTGGAAATTCCCGAGTGGAAATGAGATAGCATTGCTATGGATTTTGTTACTCATTTACCCCGAATGGTCAGAAATCATGATGCTATTTGGGTTATAGTAGACAGGTTAACTAAAAGTGCTCACTTTCTTGCGATTAATTTGAAGATGTCAATGGCAACGTTGGCTCAACTCTACATCAGAGAAGTGGTTCGGTTGCATGGAGTGTCAGCTACTATCATCTCTGACAGAGATACTAGATTCACGTCTCGGTTTTGGTAATCACTACATAATGAATTGGGAAGTCAGTTGCAAATGAGTTCAGCTTATCAGCCCCATACGGACGGCCAATCTGAGAGAACGATCCAGACACTTGAAGACCTGTTAAGTACGTGTGTTTTGAATCATTTGGGAATCTGGGATGAAGTACTGTCATTAGGAATTCACCTATAACAACAATTTTTAGTCCAGTATTGGCATGGCACCATTCGAAGCTTTATATGGAAGATGTTGCAGGACCCCTCTTTGCTGGTTTCAGGAAGAAGAAGTGGTGTTAACTGGACCTGAAGTGATTCAACAGACTACAGAAAAGGTGAAATTAATTCGAGAAAGGTTGAAAGCGTCTCAAAGTTTGTTGTTGGAGACCACGTCTTTCTTAGACTAAATCCTACTACGGGTATTGGAAGAGTCGTTCGGTCTAAGAAGTTATCTCCTAAGTTTATTGGTCCCTATCAAATTTTAAGGCATATAGAGCCAGTTGCTTACGAGATAGCCTTGCCTCCTCAACTAGCCAACCCTCACTCGGTTTTCCATGTATCAGAACTTAGAAAGTATGTGCCGGATCCTTCTCACGTGCTGGAAGTAAAAGATGTTCAAGTAAGAGAAGACCGTTCGGTCGAGATGCAGCCAGTCAACATTGCCGAGAGCCTAACTAAGAGACTTAGAGGAAAATCCATCAGTTTAGTTAAGGTGGTTTGGGACAGGAGAACAGGTGACTTTACCTAGGAATTGGAAGATGTCATGAGGGAATTGTATCCTCACCTGTTCTGTGGTAAGTTCAATTTTCGAGGACGAAAATTTTTGTTGTTAGGGAGAATGTAAGGATCGAGAAATTCATAGAAAGTGGAGGAAGCCAAGTGTATGCAGCTGATTGGACCGAATGGTTTTGGTGGTAGTATATAAGCAAAAATTTCAAAATCTCGTTCATTCTCTGCATGCACTTCTTCTTTCCAAATTTCTGAATTCTCTTTTCTCTTCCTTTTCTCTACAAATTCTCTCTATAAATTCTCACTTTTTCTTCAACTGATCATCCATCATGTCGTGCCTGAGCTTTCCTGGTGTCAAGAGCTTTTCTTTTCATCGATGAAGTTGTTGTTTTGGGGTTGGTAAGTTCAATTCCTTCGTCCTTTGAGGTTCTCAAATCTTCACCGATCAGAAATTTGTAGGCTGCCTTAGAAGTTACTTGCGGGTTAGGCAAGACTGTGGAAGTGTAGAATTTGTCCGGTTCATTCGAGGTAAGGGAAGCTAGTTAATTTAATTGTGATTTCCTATGTATGAAATTACTGTTTGGATGGTTGCATGTGTAACTTGAATGTTTGATTGAATTGTGTTGAATTTGTGAATGTTGGAACCTGTGAACTGGTTGGAGTTTCTCTGTATAAGTGTTCGGTTTATTCTAATCTTAAGACAGTGAGTATGTGAATATGATAGTTTGGGGTTGGGAGTGAAATCTGGTATGGGACTCTTTGGGATGATGTTAGAGCGATTTTAGGTGTCTTTGTATAGGCTTAAAATGGTATATGAATCAGGTTTTGAGGATTAGAAGTTGGGAAGTGGTAGGAATTGGTGAAGATAGTGGTTGATCATAATACTGCAGCTATTCTGCAGAATTATGCAGATCGCCGAGTGTCATTCAGTGAACGTTCGGCTTTCTTCTTGTGTTCGGTCTTAACTAAGTTCTACTTCTGTAGAGCTTTTCAGTTAATGAACGATCGGTCTTGTGCTAGTATTATGTTTTAGTCATAGCAAACGTATTGTGTGGTCTCTTAGTAGTGATCGGTCTTAGTGGGTGTGTGGTCTCTTAGTAACACTCATTCTTGTAGTAGTGCTTGACCTCGTACTTGTATTCGGTCTTAACTGTGTTCGGCCTCTCATGGGCCTTACCTGTTATTGACCGTTCAGTGATATTTTAGCAATCAGTATCAACTCTAAGTGTTCGACTTAAACTATAGGTGTTTGGCCTAAGCCATAGGCGTTCGGTCTAAACTTAATACTTGGTATGGTGGTAGTATTCGGTCATGTTGTGGTACTCGTAATCTTCTAGTTATGGGTTAGTAATAGTGCTCGGCCTTCTCTTCGGCTGTATCTATTATTGATCGGTCGGTCTTGTTCTTTAAGTAGTGAGGGAGCGATCGGTCTCCAACATTCACAGGGTGTTTGGTCTTGTTCATATATGTTTGGTTATTTCTGTTCGGCTTATATTTATTCCAATGTGTTAGGATAATTAATTGTTCCAATTGCTTTGATGGCTGATGTATGCATTATCATAAGGGTGTCAAATTGAAAGTATGGTATGATGTTCCAACTGGTATGAAAGAGAATTCCAAGGAGGAATATCTTAGTTATTGGTTATCAAGGTGGTTGTAAAGTATGAATATGGATATCGTGCTAAGCTGTCGTTCATCCTGAAATTCTATGATTACCATTCTCACATAGAGAGAGGTAATTCATTTGTGAGAATATCATGAGGTCCTTTAACCTTAGGGTATCGAGGTAAACATCACTTGATTAACCTTGGGTGGTAGCTTGATTGGTGTCAGCTGTTTCACCACCGCAAGTGCAAGGACGACTGTAGCTATATATTCATACAATCCGGATGGTCAAGTCAGGTGTTCGGTCTATGCATGAATATAGTGTTCGGTCATAACTATTTGAGTGTTCAGTTTGTATATGTTTGCTTGTATTCGGTTTTGGTATGCAGTAGTGTTTGGTTCTGCATTGTTTGAACTTGTGCAAATTAGATGTATGTGTATGCAATTAAATTACATTAGCTTACCCTTATTTCTTGTTGTGTTCATGTTCCTGTTGGGTTCTTCTCTTGCAATGATCACCTTTGAGTGTGAGCAGAGGTAAAGGAGTGCTCGGTGGAGCAAGGTTTGGAAGAAGAAGAGAGACCAGCCGTTTAGTACCTTACTGTTAATAGTGGTGTCTAAACCGTCGGTTAGGTACATAGTTTTGTAGTAGTATAAGAATTTTGTAAAGTTTAAATTTTATGGTTATTTTGTAATAACTGTAAGGTTAACTTTATTTTCCTGTAGTTGTTTTAATATATTATTATATGTTAACTCCTGCATATATTAATGACTTATTTGTTTATCATCCAATTGTTAATTTACATAACTAATAAAGAAATTTGGCGAACAAATAAAATGAAAAGATAAATCAGTGCGAAAAAAAGTATTATTTATTTTCCCATAAACATAATAAAAATATAAAAGAAAAGGAAATGAAAAATATTTTCTTTCCCTCGGCATAGAGCAACAAACTTAAGGCTACGTATGGAAGCATGTGGGAATTAAAGAAAATTGGTGGTGCAACTAACAAAAGAGGTAGTATCAATTGGGTAAGGTGAAATCCCTTTAAGCAATTAATTATAAATTACCAGTTAAAAAGCTCTTAGAATTCTAATGCAAAAAGTACATGATTGTAAAATCTGGTATATTTGATAGATGCAATTAAAATTAGTTGTATATTCAAAATATTTAAAAGCTAAAACAATTAAAATCTGTAATTAGTGTGATTAATCTAAATAATTATAAATATGTGTTACCACTGAATGAAAGAAAAGAAAACTCTGAAAAGCTAAAATAAGATTTCCCAAAGCAGATTCTCTGTAAAGTAATGATGCGCAATACTGTCAGAAACGGCTGTTCGAATCCAAACAATACTTACTGTGCATGTTTCGGCTCTTTCTGATGATGAAACCAGTGTGCAAGATATTTATAAGGTGTCGTTACTTTGTAATCAATCACGTGACAATTCACTCATTAAAAAATGTATAAAATAAAAATACATTAACTTTTATTTAAAGAACAAAAATACATTAATTAAATCAAGAAAGAAATATGTGTCGCTTAAAATCATAATTCTAGAGATAGAAAAATACCAATAAAAACTGCGAAATTTAATTTAAAACCTCTATAAATCTTATTTTATAACTCCTTCAATCTTTATGATTTTTAAAATTTAATTTCTGATATTGGAAACACTAAAAGAATAATTTTAAAATGGAAAATTTTAGATGAACACCATAAAGTTTCTCTACCATATTTGACACCTAATAAAATTTAATACTCTTATTTTTTTTAAACCATTTTACATCTTAAAATAAAAATATAATTTTATTAATATTGTATGACTGTAGAATAGAAATGAGTGTCCATGTATCATTATCCTTTTAAAATATAAGGAACAGAGATTTAATTTTAAAATAAAACTTAATATCATAAAGAGATATTACCTTAATTAAAAACAAGAAAATTAACCATCATATAAAAAAAACAAATTCATTATCTTAATAAAAACACATAAATCAATCTCTTTATAAAACACATAAAATTAATCTCTTATAAAACACATGAATTAATCTCTTATAAAGGTTAGTCAGGTATGTCCCCTCAAAAGATCCACGAATGTTGATATACAAGCAGCATAATTCGCCAAATTAACACAAACCATCCTTTGGAAACAATCATTTTACAATGAATCACTATTACACAGCAATTAATGACCTTTCTCAGAATAGTAAAATGTCTAAACTAATCAGTTCCTTTACAGCAAGATGTAGCAGATAATGTAAACAAATCCTATTTTCTTTTCCTTAATCTTTCAGAAGTCTATAAACAACATTCTTTCTTTTGTAGAACACGTTACATCCTTTGGGTCACTTTAGAGGGTCACTCATAAATTTACTAAAATTGTATATACCATGGAATGGCAACTCTTTTGATCTAGAACAAAAGGGTATTTTAAAAAATTTAGCACTTAAAAAGTTAGTTTTTGGTCCTCTTTGAAGAAAACAATTGGCGAAGAAAGCCAAACCTTCCTTTGTTTCGGGCAGAGAACTCAGTAATGGTGCCATTGCTGGTTGTAGCCACCTCAGGTTCATTGTTAGGTACTGGCAAAGGAGGAGATGGTGGTGAGAGAGTGAAGAGAAATGCATTGAGCATGCGAATGATCTGACTAAAACTCGGTCTCAAGTTAGGATCTTCAACCCAGCATGATTGTATCACAAAAGCAAGCTCAGGGGATATATCACCTGGTATGCTCGGCCTCTCTTGCTGCAATCTCAAAAGCAAACCATTTCATGATTAGCAAATAGTAACATATCAAATTATTCTCAAGAAAAAGGTAGCTTTTGGAAGCTAACAAATTAATATATCAACCTTGAGTATGCATGATATTTGATGATAAGGACAGAGTGATATCAAATTTGATGATAAGGACAGAGTGATATCAAATTTAATACCTTAAATGCAGCAGCATAAGCAGCCTGTAAATTGGACATCCCTTCAAATGGCATGCGGTTTGTTAGTAGCTCCCATAGAACAACTCCAAAGCTATATACATCAACCTTGTTGTTGTAGTGCTTTTTCTCTCCCTGACGCAAAGTCACAGTACTGTACAGCTGCAAAATTGGTATAAGTTGTCAAAACAAGCTTCATTTATACAAAGCCTACATTGTCAGAAAACTATAGCAATACATTCTTAATGGGCAATTTTGGTGCCTTAAAGGGTCCTAAATTTGTGCATTACTGTACTAAACAAATTACAGGAGACTGGGAGAATTTACTACATCCCTTTTGGCTATTCAGAAAAATGGAATTTATTAATGGATCTTAGCTGCTCAGAAAAACAATGAAAGTCCACTTGATGATATGTGTAAACTATGCCTTTTCATAAGTAGAAATTTAGATGTATACACACACACACACACACATATAGTACTTCTGGGATAATAATATTGGAAGAGCACTCAATCAATCTAAGAAGAAACTCTATGCCACAGCAAATGTCACATACAAGAAATGCAGGGACTACACAGAAACAAGCAACGCAGCGGTTACGCAATATAAGCAAGACTGCGTAATATCAATCAGTTTGATGCTGAAGAAATAATTTGTCCACCATTCTGAAATTAAAGTGTACATCATTGCTGGTTTTAGTTTTAAATTCAGTCTCTACTGCAATTTGATGGTTTCGATTGAGTCTCTCATTAATCTTATGTCAGTGCAACAATTGTCATTTTATGTTAATGGTGGCATCTTGAATCGGGAGAATAAAAGATATCATCATAATCCAAGATAATAACATACCTCTGGTGCCATCCAACGGTAAGTTCCTGTTTCTGCAGTCATCATTTCAGTCACAGTTTCTTCTCTTGCGAGGCCAAAATCAGCAAGTTTAACAGACTTCTGGTCCGCTGTAAGCAACAGATTGTCTGCATTGTGACAATTTCAAAAATATAGTTGAGTAAGCATACACGTTATAATACTAGAGTCATCAATATATACTCAGATCTCAAACTATGACATCCATGTCAAAAACTACCACCATTTTCCGTAAGAGTCAAGTTCCAACAAAGAATTACTGGCTAAGGTATGCTTTAATATGGCATTAATTGAAGAGAATGTAGCAAAGATAATTTTGACGAAAGTAAGACCCTACTAGGATAATCTTCTTCAGAAACACTTATAGGAGAAGAAAATTAAAAAAAAAAAAAAGTGCCTAAGTTGATACCAGGTTTTAGATCTCTGTGTATGATCCCATTAGCATGTAGCCAATCCAATGCTCGAGCAATATCAAGAGCAAAGTTGATAGCCAAATGAAGGTCTAATCGTTCAGGACGGATACTCATTAAATATTTACGCAGTGACATCCCTGGTAATAGCTCTGTGACTATTACCATAAGTGGATCCTTACATGCTCCAATAAACTGCAAAACAATAATAACGAGGGAACAATACATGCTTATATTGTTATCTTACATAAGAGGAAACCATCAATTATACTAGCACACGAAGGAAAATAAACTGCAATACTTAACATAATTGTTAAGGCTTCAAAAAAACAGAACTACACAGAAATACTAAAGATAATTTTGCTACAATGGAACTGACCTTAACAAGATTGTCGTGGTGGACACGAGACATCATATTAACTTCTCGAGCAAAACGATTTTCAAGGGAAACTCTTTCTTCAGAAGTGCTCCCACGATGCAGAACTTTGATTGCCACAATTTGATCTCTGTACCTGGAAAAGTATTAATCTAAACCCACATAAACCATAACTCCAACTTCCAGCAAATCACTTGTTGCACACACACAAGCATAGTGTTGAACAAGTACTCTAATAACTAGCAACGGTTAAACCATCACAACAAAGAAAAATCCAACACTCTATAACAAGAGCAAGAAATCAATTGTTCTTAAGAAAAATCAAATCAATACCAACCCAATGATGTGCTTCTTGGTGTTGTGGAACCTCATGTCAAATCAGTATAAGGGATAAACGCAACTTTGTAGGTGAAATTTGTGACAGGTAGTTATTTACTGCTTGAACCAACAAAGGCTCGGTTCTTATTTACTCAACGACAAAAGTAAAAAAAAGTGATTTAGCTGAAACACCACAGCAAACATTTGACTTCTTCCTTAGCACTTAAGCACAACAGAAAAGCAAAAACAATGATTCCGCCAGCTAATGGGACAAAAATATACACAATTATGAAAACTAAAGTGTAGATAAATATCCCAAGACTGTATGATCTGACATGGCTTCTCAGACAATTTTTAAAGAAAATAACGAAATTAAGGCATGATATACAAATTACAAAACACGATATTCACATCCAAGGTTTAGCCACTGACCTTCCTTCATATACTTTCCCATGAGCTCCTTCACCAATCTTGGACCCTATAAAGAGTAGTTTAGGGTCAACCAATAAATTCTCATCAATTGTAAACTGTGTGGCTGCCAATGATCCATTTTCCCTCACTGATTTGGATTCAGTGCTCCCCAACACCGATTCTTCACATTCCTTCTCTTCTCCTAACTTTCCCTCTCGGAAACTCATGATGGGACTTTAAACTATACCTGAATTCCTCATTTTAATCGTTATCCCCACGAATTTTATTTTTTTTCAAAACTCATAAAAGAAACAACTCTTTTAATCCAAGAAGTACAGAACAAAACCAGCAGTCCCAGAATCTTCCTTTCTAAACAAACATGTCTCCATGGTAAACATCAACCCCAATTCCACTGGGTGCTAATATTCCCTTCCCCGCACAGCCTCTTCAATCTTTAAACCCACCTCATCAAAAACCACCAAAACTCCAAAATAAGAAAAATAAAAACACAATTTTTTCCTCTCACGTGACCCTGAAAAAAATCAATAACTATCTTCTTCCTTCTCCCACCCCAAAAAGTATATCATATCCCTTGTTTACTCTTCAGTTAGAAGCTGACCTGTAGGTGCAGTTCGGCCAAAGAAAATAAAAAGGTAAAAGAGAAACAAGATAAGAAGAAGAAGAAACAGAACAAAACAAAGAGAAGAAAAGAACGAAAAGCAACTTACCGGAAGATGGGCTTAAAATAATAATATTTGCTAGAAAAATAACACCATAGAAAAGTGGGAGAGGCAAGAGAGAGTTGAAAGTTGAAACCAATGAAAAGTGAAAACCACCCACTCTGACTCTCACACTTCTCAAGTTGATGCTTTTGGAAAAGACATGGGTGAATTTTCTCTCTCTAGAAATGGGGTGTTCTGCTGAGACAAAAAGAAAGATTAGAGAGAGTGGAAGAAGGAGAAGATATTCAGCGTATCTGTTCCGACGAGAGAGAAGACTAAAAAGTGGAAGGAGAGAGAAAGTATGTGTGGTGGTGGGCGTGAAGAGAGAGGAAATAAAGAAAAAAGAAAAGAAAATAAAAGAGGAACCAATGCAAGAGAGACACGTGGAGGACATGGAGGAAAATTGGAAAATTTTGGCGGATGTGGCAGTTCAGATGTTAGGACATTGTCGTTGGTGGATGATGTTTTAGACATGCATGCTATATAAGTAACGTAAATGTTTATTTTAAAATTAAAAATATTATTAATGTTATTAAATTAGAAACATAAAAGATGCAATTATCATTTAAAATACATGAGGAAACTTTAATTCTCTTTTAAGTATTTTTGTAATGTTTTTTTTGGTATCAATGAAGGAAATAATTGAATTAAAATACCGTTACTAAAAAGAAAACATATAGAAAACTAAAATAGAAGTTAAAATTGATTAATTAAGGAAAAATAAAAATATTTATAAATAATAATAAATAAATAAAATATATAAATAATAATAAATAAAACATACAATGAGTTTCTTAAATATTCCACTTTCCCAACCTATTATAGGTTAAAATAAAATTCTCCTTATTTTCGTCTTAATTATTCAACTTGGTTTTTTATTTACTCTTTATCAAGTTATATTTTTTGTTAAAATGATAAAATTAGGTGTATTTCATTATATTGATAATACTATTTTCGTACATGTTATATGTTATTGTTGTGTTATGTGATGGCGTCACGTGTTAGTATCAGTTTCATACAAGAGTGTATTATATTTAATTTAGTCTATATATTTAAAAAATTTACTCAACTTAACCTCAATTTTATTCTAAAATAAAATTGTCTTTTCTAAAATAAAATCAAATTAGAAATTAGGTCTAACTACAATTTATATACACATGTTAAGATAATTTTTAGAATTTATACATTAAATCACTCCACTTAAATATTCAAATTAATTTTATTTTTAATTTATATAAAAAATTCCGATTTTAAAATTATAATTTTTTAAAATATTAAAAATATAAAATTTTTTAAAATATTAAAAATTTCTATTTTAAAATTATAGCTTTTTTAACATTAAATTTATAAATAAGTTGTACAATATATTAAATTAAAATATGTAAATGTATCTATCACAATGTAAAAATAAGCTAACAAAGAAAAAATCCATTTTTTTTATTGTTTCGAATATTAAAATTAAAAAATTACATGTGCCATATATACATTTTTAATATTTTAAAAATATTATAAGTTTAAAATATGTATTTTTTTTAATTTAAAAAGAAAATAAAATTAGTTTTAAAATTGAAGTGTTGTGATTTGATGTATAATTTTTTTTAAAAAAAAATTAAGTAATACTCATATATAAATTGTAATTAGGTTTAATTACTCACTTATTCACAAGTAGGGATGGCAACGGATCGGGTCGGGCACGGATAGTGCCTACCCGCAACCCGACTCGACAAAAAAAAATCCACCTGTTACCCGACCCGCTACCCGCACGGATATCCGCTTAAAAAATATCCGCAGATATTTTAAAACCCGCGGATATCCGTGGATACCCGTGGATATCCCATAAATATTTAAAAAAATATATTTTTATAAAATATTATAATAAAATTTAAATAAAATTACAAAAAATATATAAAATATAATATATATTAAATTAAATATAAATTAAAATTTAATTTTAATTATATTTAACTTTATAAAATATAAATTAATGTTAATTTTAATTAAATTTAACTTAATAAAATATAAATTAAATTTTTATTTTTATTTTTTGCGGGTAGCGGATATCCGTGGATACGGATAGTATAATACCCGCACCCGACCCATTTATAAGCGGGTATTAAAAAACCCGCTACCCGCAACCCGCGGATAGTAAATATCCGCAGGTACCAACTATCCGTCGCGGATTTTATCCGCGGATATCCGCGGGCGCGGATTTTTTTGCCATCCCTATTCACAAGTTTGGTTGGAAAGTTTCAAGTTAGTCTCTACTTATATTTTTGTTTCAATTTAATCCCAAATTTTGTTAAAATAATTCATTCAGATCCTTTTATGTTGACTAACGAAGTTTTCTTAACAACCAATTTCAGCAAGTACACTCGTGTATAGTGGTATCAACAAATGTCGTATCCATAAAAATTTGTTGAGATCATCAAATGTTTATCTCTAGATTTGATAAAACTGTGTTTGTAAATAAATTATTGATCATAAGATTTAGTTAAATTCAAGTTTAAGAAATTATAATGATGGATTCGTGGTGAGATTGGATTTCATTCCTTTACTCTTATTATCACTATTTGTATGCGTATTGTATCCTTTGTTCAATGTCCTAAAAGTGCTCTTAGGTAGATCTAGGCTCATTCCTGCAACCTAGAACCTAAGGACTTTAGACCCAATGTGATTCTTTCATTCCTGATTGAATGAATATTTGTTTTATTGTGCAAGACTTTAAAACTCAACATACCATCTAGATCATGTTACTATGAGAACATGTTACGCCTCAACCGAATGTGTTCATGATAATGGACAAAGGCAAGGACATATTGTTAGCATAACAAGTAGAAGAAGTTGGATGGGACGGAGAAGGTTTCATATCAATGTATTGTATACGTCATCGAGCAACAAAATTCAACAAAATATTTAAAAAATGCAAAGCTCAAGAGACAATTAATAAACATATGTACCAAATTCCTTATTATTTATATCACATGTTTAATTCTATTCAAGTCATTCTTATTATATTTGTTATATTATCACAACTTACGAGATGAAGCAAATAATTGTCAAGCAAAGTTGTATTCTATGAGAGATTAATTTCGGTAAGTGTTTTCCTAGATTGATAAAATACCATTAAAAAAAGTGGACTCAACCATATGATGAGATAAAAGATATGACCACATGATAATGAATCTGGTGGTATGTATGAACTACGTTCTAAAAGGAGCATATTCCTTATCAATTTTCGCTATAGTCAAGGCAACGTTTGAAAGAACAAAATCATGGTTTGTTAAATGAGAGTTGAAAACAAATTGAATGTTACAAACAAATCATATCCTAATGATATTATTGTCCTCCTAATAACTCCCAACAATCCGTTGTGTCATGTCCAAATATATATGAATGAGAAAATTCTAAATTTAATGTTCAAGATATTCTCTCTCATCAAAATGACAACCAATGTCTTACACAGTTAGATTAAATGATTAGTGGTGTGATTATGAAAATTTCTAAACCCTTTTACTTTCTTACCATCACATCATAGTTGTCTTTTTGTTTTCTCATTTTCAATTATTGCATTGTTGATCAACTAAACCAACATATTGACACAATGAAAGTCATAATAGAGGAAAATATACATTTTAGGATCCTTTGTAATCTTCTACAATTGCAATTAATACATCTATTAAGAGCCACATTCCTTTTGACTACCTTTTCTCATTGATAAGTTATCTCTTTAAAATTAATAATACTTAAATCAAGCTTAAAATATAATATTATTTAAATAAACCATATAATTACTTACAAAAATAATTACCTTTTTCATATTTTTTATCCCAATAAATTATAAATTTTATCCATTTCATACTCTACCTTCACTTACTAACACATCCTTATTTTAAAAAGAAATAAAACAAAGTAGAAGTTGTATCATAAATCATGACTTTCATGCACTAAAAGACATGTGCTCGGGTTTGGAAATTAAAAATTGAAAGTTGTCATTTTGGCCACAATTTCATTCACTTTTCACATAAGTCATGTTCACAACACAATACTTCTGAGTCGAAAAAAAAAATGAATTCGTGTATAGTGACCACGACTTCATAACTCATGACTTCTATTATTACTATTATGAAGTCGCTTCTTTAAACCACGACTTACATCAAGATAAGTAACAAAAGAAAATTTACCCATTTTTGATATTTTACGCAGAAAAGTACACCAAATGAGTAAAAAAAAATAGATTATTATGCAAGTAATATTACTTAATTAAAATTATAAAGTATAATTTTTTTTTACGCAATAAGATTTTCTTAGAAAAAACATGCATAAGTTTTCTTAGAGAGAACTTTAATAATATCATAACGTTATAAATATGTATTTATGTCAATATTTTACATCTTTATAATTATTCGTAGTATATTACAAAAACATCTAAGTTTTGTACAATAATAGAAGTTCTACATTAAAAATAGAAAATTATCTATATATTCTCTATCAATAAGGTATATTAAAATTAAGTTTTCAATTAATCAACATTTTATATGACATCTCTCGAATTTTTTTTAAACAACTCTTATTTGAGTATGTTATACTCATACATATACATATGAAAGAAAAACAAAAAAAAAACGAGGTATTTATAAGTTTTATATATCAATCTCAATATACTTACACATAATACAAACAATGAGAGTATAAGATTTCACCTACAACTATAATAATTAATTTCATTTTATTCATATTTCAGTTTAATGATCCACTATAAATATCAAAGTTATTTTCTCGGAAATGATTAAATAGTTAAGTATTTTTTATTTAAATATAATCATAATTATTTTTTCTCAAGAATATTAACAAATTTATCAGCTCAAAGAAATATATATACTTACTACCCAATCTTGATGATATTGATTAGATATTGAATAATCTCAAATTTGACCTATGAATATTATAGACGAAGACGCTTTTCTTATCTATCCATATATCCACGGATAAATACTTCTTTAGACCTACCAATATATATGTTTTTCATTTCACATTATATCAAATTGTTACATCATACCCTTAACTTATTACAACAAAATTTATGATTAAACATGTCGTTTTAAATTTTATCCCCAAGCTCAATCCTAACCTGTATCATATATAATGTGAACCGAGCGGTCACATAATAAGGTTGATCGGTCTATCCGCTGTTTGGTCCATCCACTTAGGACCTATTATAGATTCATTTTGATATAGATTCATTTTATTATATAATTTATATGATTTAATTTAAATATATTAATTCAATATTATAATATTGTTCAAAGACTTATTAAGGGTCCAATGACAAAATCACCAATTAGCCAAATTTGGCATCAAGTGTTCAATCGTACAATAGCTCGGCCATTCGGCCTCAACCGTTCAGCCTTCTATGACCTCAAGCGTTTCAGCATTCAGCCATTCGGCCTTACAGGTACTCGGCCACTCGGCCAAGAGGAGTGGAAGAAGACCGAAGAGGTAAATCCCTCTTAGAAGTACGCCATCATTGGCATCAACAAAACCTAGGGACGTTATCCGAAAAACTCCTGGTCCAAACCGAGCGATGGGGACGTTCTAAGTGAACGCTCACTCTCGTCCTAAACCGAGCGGTGGGGAACGCTCTCAGTGAACACTCACTCTCATCATAAACCGAGCGGTGGGGAACGTTCTCAGTGAACGCTCACTCTCGTCCTAAACTGAGCGGTGATAGAAGTTCTCAACGAACTGTCACTCTCGTAAACAAAACCCAGGGACGTTATCCGAAAAACTCCTGGTCCAAACCGAGCGGTGGGGAACATTCTAAGTGAATACTCACTCTCGTCCTAAACCGAGCGGTGGGGAACGTTCTCAGTGAACACTCACTCTTGTCCTAAACTGAGCGGTGGGGAACGTTCTAAGTGAATGCTCACTTTTGTCCTAAACCGAGCGGTCGGGAATGTTCTAAGTGAACGCTCACTCTCGTCCTAAACTGAGCGGTGATAGAAGTTCTCAACGAACTGTCACTCTCGTGAACAAACCCAGGAACGTTATTTGAAAAATTCCTGGTCCAAAACCGAGCGGTGGGGAACGTTCTCAGTGAACGCTCACTCTCATCCTAAACCGAGCGGTAGGAAACGTTCTAAGTGAACGCTCACTCTCGTCTTAAACCGAGTGGTGGGGAACGTTCTCAGTGAACGCTCACTCCAATCAACAAAACTTAATATTCAAACTCAACATTCACAACATTTTAGAACAAGATAAAATTCATGAAACAAGAATGAAAATAATAAGACATAACACATACAATCATGCAATTTCAGTTTAGGTCCCCATACCTTTGCCTTTGATTTCCTTTCCTGCTCAAGTCTCCTCCGTAGACTCTCTTTCTCCCTTTCTGGCCACAATTCAAACTTCATTAAAAGCTCACCCTAACACATCAAATGGAAGTGTATTTAAAAACTCCTTTAAAAATTCTTTAAATGTCTAGACAAAATTGAATCTAGTTTTAGAAAGTACAACCATATTGAATCATACACAAAACCAAGAATACAGTGCAATATTCGACCCTTCTCCAATAGGTTACCAATGCACACCACTTTTAAACAATTAAAGCCAATACCAACTAGATTTGAACATCTCAAACTTAGGTTCATACACCCAAATAAAATGGAATATTGAAACAGCATACATCCAATCTACCAAATCTCAATGAAGGATATAATCTCAATACCCAATCATTCAATCATAACTCATTACGTAATAGCAAGCCATATTCATACATACATTTTCATTCCAACACAATTTTCCAATTTCAAACAGCTTTAAAGAAACAAGGTCTAATATACTCAATTAATCAAATAAGCAAAAATGTGCACAGGTTTCCATTCAACTCTCTAATATGTCTTAGCTCATATCAACTAATCATTATCAGACCTTTTCATCACATTTTGCGCATACATGTCACCAATTTTCTCCTTATTAATAACCAAAACAAATCACTCATGATTTCCAGTTTATCTAGCCCTATATGTGGCAATTGATTTCATCCACTATTGTAAAATCAATCTATTATAGGCATAATCTAAACTACTTTTTTTTTTCGTTCTCTTCACTAACAATTGTGCTATTTTTCCACCACCCTCGGTACCTTTCCAAATATGCATGTCAATTTATTTTAATCCATTTGTTCAGTTTTCTATTAGATAAATTAATCCAGACATGTTGTCACCTGTCAAACATACCATCTTCTAATATTAATATGCTTTCTTTTTACTTTATGAAGATGATATCATCAACTTTGTACAAAGATCAGTTCTTATAAGTTTCCATTACAAAATAGTACAAAAAATAATAAGAAAATGTAAAATGTCACCACTTGGTTGATTTCTAGCTGAATAACATGTGCAAAAATTGAGACTACTATTGTGACTATTAGCTACTAAATTGTAACAGAGAGGATGTACGAAATGCAAAGATTGGATTCTAACCTGGTTTGATTTCCAGAGAACGAGATGGCTTATTCGTCCAAGTCCAGACCTACACCAAACCTCCACCTCGCTGAACGGGCCAAGGAGCCCTTCCTCAGCACTGTCGCCTCCTCACGCCAACGTCGACGAACCACGAAGCCTCCACCAACCACCAAACCCTCGTCCCACCACGATTCAACTCTAATGGACCCTCCTACCCACCATGATTCCGCAAGACATTGGTCAGATTAGGGGAAAACACAAATTAAAAAAGGGTTTCGTGCAAGGAATTGATAGAAAATGAGAAGGCAAATACCCACCACGTCGACACAGAGATCACTGCTTGGCACTCCTCCAACGATTTCCTGGCCAGGATTGATGCAAAACCAAGCTTTCGAGCAAGTGTTTCGTGCAATGGAGAAGGGTTTAGTGTTTTTGTTTGACCTTGGAGAAGGGACAAATATTAGCTCTTGGTGGGAAATGAATTGTACAGAAGGAATATCGTCATTTGGGACAACATTGATCGAAGAGATTATCGAAGACTCTTAGGCTGTCAGTATTTTATTTCACCACCTCATTACCGAAGACTCTAAGGCCGTCGATAAATTGCTGCTGGTAAAAAGCGCTTTTCCAGTAGTGTACAACCCATAACGTACATGCAAACAAAAGTAAAATGAATACAATACAAAAACAAAAACAAAATGGAAAACTTACTTTATAAACAAATTTGATCGGACAAACTTGTTGTTCTAGGAGTTTAAAGATGTGCTTGAATTTTTAAAGAGATGAAAGGAAGATTAGAATCCTAAAGAGAAAATAATGAAGATTTAAAGAAAAGAAAGTTCAGAGGGATGAAGATTTTTATGAAATAAAATCTACTTAAAGAAAATTATATTTAAAGAAAATTCTCTTTTTTACTTGTTAAATGTTACAATATTTGTTTATTTTTATTTAAAAAATTTTAACTCTAATTTATATTTTTAAAATTTTATTTACATTAAATTATTTTAAACAGTTATTTTATAAATTATATTTTAAGTATATAATATACAGAGTAATTTTTTTATAGCAATCAAATCAACGACAGTTTTTTTTTTCTCACTTCCTTTTCACATTCCAAAAAAATTACACTTTTCACTCTTCCAACCAATCTCACACTACTACTTATAACATGAGATACAAAGCACTTCTATATCATAATTTAAGCTCTTCTCTAATCTCTAATTTATATAAATTTCCAACAAGATTAAAACCCAAACATTTAATTATATATCACTATAATCACTACCATCAAAGATAAAGAATCAATGATTATTTCAGACACTAACATTATAACCACGTTTTTTGTATAGTACTTTTGTTCCATTTTTCCAAAGTCTGAAAATGGAGAGTTTTTGTAGGAATAGATCTTCATCTCTTTCACATCAGTGTCCTCTTTTTATTCCGCTAACCAAAGTTATTTTCTCCAACTATCTTACGTGTTAAGAATTCACGAAAATTAATCAACATTTTATTTTGTAAGGTGGCATGATATAAAATGAAATTGTGGTTTTTTAAGGAACACTCAACACATAAAACACGCATATTTATGTGCAGTAGAAATTAATAGAAATGCATATATGATAGAGGTGTTTTTCTTTTTCAAAATAAAATAACTAAAATAGGGTAGTGTTAATAGCAAAACTGAATGTGTGTTTAACAATGAATGAGCTTAACAGAATCTGAGTGTAAGGCTGATTTTGCTAATGTATGTTGGAGTGAACGAAGTTATTGGGCCTAAAATACCATTTGTTGAGGCCGAATTTATTTTGTACGCATACCATTTCTACAAATTTAGAAGTAGAAAAAAAGTTCTAATTAGATATAAGGTTTACTTACTTATTTATTAATATTTATAGTTTTATAAAAATATTAATCTTTATACTTAAAAATTATTCATTTTGATTTTTACAAATACTAGTTTTAATATTTTAGTTCTTTAAGTATTTATACTCATCATTAAATAATATTATTCCACTAGTGTAGAAAAGGCTTTAGACATTTGTTATTTTGAGTTTTTTACGTCTGCTCCCGACCTGACGTCTATTTGGGTGACGTTGATAGGACGTCGGACCCTAGTCAGACGTCTATATAGACGTCTGACCTGTACAGATCGGACGTTTATATAAACGTCTGACCTAAAACGTCATCGTATTTGATTGGATCTTTTTCCGCTTGAGGCCTCTCGGGTTGCTCTTGACTCATGGTGATTCGAGTTTACAACTTTATATTTTAGTTGAAGAGAATGAATTGTACGTTTTTTTTATTGGATGGTTCTAAAAACGTAGTGGAGGGAATTAGAGAAGTGCAAAACGCAAGAAATCGCCGCCCAAGGACACGAGCAAAACTGCACTAAAACCCAACGAAGACGCATTTTAATCGGTTCAAATGAAAGATAATTCATCAAAGAGTAATGTAATCGAAGTAAAATTAATTTAAAACGGTGCAAAAGTGAGAAAACGAACCTGAAAAACATAGCCTGTGGAGAGAAAACGCGAGGAAGATAATGAACAGCGAGTGCGCGTAACGGCAGCCTCGCGTTCACAATGTTTTAATCCATACATTTAGAAGTCGGTTCCCCCTATAACAGACGTCTAAATAACTTTAGAAGTCGGAGTGACGGGATCATACGTCTAAATGGAGTCCAAAAGTGACCTTTCAAATTTTTGGACTAAGTATTTAGAAGTCGGTTCCCCCCATAATAGACGTCTAAATGGCTTTAGAAGTCGGAGTGGTGGAATCAGACGTCTAAATGGAGTCAAAAAGTGACTTTTTAAATTTCTGGGCTGAGTATTTAAAAGTCGGTTCCCCCATAACAGATGTCTAAATGACTTTAGAAGTCGGAGTGGCGAGATCAAACATCTAAATGGAGTCAAAAAGTGACTTTTTAATTTTCTAGACTGAGTATCTAGAAGTTGGTTCCCCCCATAACAAACGTCTAAATAACTGTAGAAGTCGGAGTGACGGGATCAGACGTCTAAATGGAATGAAAAAGTGACTTTTTAAATTTTTGGGCTGAGTATTTAGAAGTCAGTTCCTCCCATAACAGACGTCTAAAGGGCTTTAGAAGTCAGAGTGACGGGATCAAACGACTAAATGGAGTCAAAAAGTGACTTTTTAAATTTATGGGCTGAGTATTTAGAAGTCGGTTCCCCCTATAACAGACGTCTAAATGGCTTTAGAAGTCGGAGGCCCCCATAACAGACGTCTAAATAGTTGTTTTATTTACGAAAAATACCACCGGTCATTTTTTACGTTGGATATTCGAGACTCGGACGTTTATAGGGTGACGTTAAAGGCCTTTTCTGCACTAGTGTTCAATTTTTGTACCAAACCAAGCAAATTTGAGGTAAAAATTACAGATCTAGGCAAAACGTTTTCAAAATACGAAAATAGGCAAGTCGTGGGGATAAGATAATTGATACTACTTTATTAATTAGTGAAGGGATTACAAAATGGTAAGATTAATAAATAATTATTGACGAAATGAATATGTCCCCCTATGATGACCTTCGTTGCGATAGTAAGAGCATTTTTTTTGCTAATCTGAAGAGGATTGATCCAGCTCATTACAAATTCTATTTGTAGTTGGTCTTTCAGATGCCTTGCGTCACATTTGAGGATCTGGTATGAAGTTTGGACCAATATACGCAGACCAATAATCTTCATTTTGGATTGGGTGAAATTATACTTCGTATGCCTTGTAAATGTTGTTAAGACTGTAGACTGGATCGATATATTGGGTTAGTGGTATATGAGAATATGCACAAACGACAATGACATGATGACATGGGAGACGAGTAACTTGGAAGTGACCACAATCACACCACCATTCATTTAGCCTGACCTTATAGGAAATTGGATGTGGGCGATATTGGTGAGGTGTTGAAATTTCTTGAACATCAAAATCAAAATTTTCACGATTGTAGCGATGAACATGACAAAATGCGGATTGTTGTTGATTTTTTTGAATAATGTCGGTGATTTCTTTAGGAAATTGATGGCTTGCTTGTAGCATGTAGTGTGTTTTTAATCCTCGTTCAACAAACCATGATTATGTCCTCTCAAATGTTGTTTTGATGAGAGCAAAAATTGGTAATGAACGTGTTCCCTTTAAAACGGAGTTCATACACTTAGCAAAATTAGTGGTCATATGTCCATATCTTTTCCCTCCATCAAAAGCTTGAGACCATTTTTTTAATGGAATTTTATCTATCCAAGCAACTTGTTGGAGGTATTGGTCTCTCAGTGCAGTAAGCTTTGTCGTCACAGTCGGTTGCTTGACCTAGTAAGTTGTAAGGACATAATAAATTAAAAATTTGAAGAATTTTGTTAACAAAATATAAACTGTAAATTGGTAGTAAAACTTTTTATAGTAGTACCTAAACTGATAATTATTTTTTGAGTTCCTGATTTTTGAATTTGTTGTTGAAGTTGGAGGCTAGATGACGTATCCAATAAATAGAGTTCAAACCATCTTCTTCCCAACCTACTTCTTCTTATCTTAACGCGGATAAGATACACTTTCCCCTATCAGTGATGATGCAAATATTTTGTTGAGGGCTAACATGTTCTCGAAGTAGTTGAAAGAACCATATCATGGCCTCCTTTGTCTCACCTTCTACAATTGCAAATGCCAATGGAAAAAGATTTCTATTGCCATCCTAAGCGATGACGGTGAGCAAAGTTCCATGATATTTGCCCGTTAGAAAGGTTTCATCCACTTGTAGAATGAGTTTACAATATTTAAATCGGGCTTTTCTGTATGACACAAAATATCCGAATCGGGCTTTAATATCTACAACCAAACTCTTAATGGGAATGGAAGGGTTTGTCCTGACAGAATTTGATACGATTGTGGCAATATGAATACTATCAAGATTTGTATGATCTTGAGATAGTATGTTTGAGAAACACGTATGTCGTTCTTCGATATTCTTGATTTATTAATTTTACAATTTTGTAATACCCTCACTAATTAATAAATTAGTATTGATTATCTTAAAAATTTTGTTTTAGTTATTTATTTTGTTTTTCCATTCAATAAATTATAATGTCAAATTCTTTTTATGTAACACAATCAACAAAACAAAAATGCTAAGAACCACAAAAAATATTTCATTCAACACTAATGCCTTTGGTAATCGATTACAGCATTATTGCACTAGTGCAAAAACAATGTATAACGTCACACGTTCAACGTCTAACCACTCAATAGCCAACCTTAAAAATGACCGGTGGCAATTTTGTAAATAAATGCAATTATTAAACGTCGTTTAGAATTATAATTCGACGTAAAAGGATATAAAATGTCGAATGACTCAGCGTTAGACGTCAAAAGGTTAGTGAATTCAATAAAAATTTGAGCGAGAGATTGAAAATTCATTCACTTTATCTTAGAGCGCGAGACCCTCTTCTCTACTCAAACTTTTCTCAAACGAAGTTTGACGACAATCACATGTAATCTTTCTTTCATTTGATACAAATGCATGTTAATTATCTACTTCAGGTATAATTTTCGTTTGTTTTCACTGATTATTTTCGTGTTCTTGTCTTTCATATGCGCATTCTGCTTTCTCTGGTGGCAACACTTTTGAAGGTTAGTTTTCGTTTTCGTTTTGAAGAACTTATTTGTTAAACTTGTTTTTTTTTTGTTGAACTTGTTTATTGTTGTTTGGTTGAACTTGTTTGTTGTTTGATTGAACTTATTTGTTGTTTGTTATTGTTATTTGTTGTTGATACTATATTACCGTTCATAGTTATGCTTTTTAGGTCTCGTAGAGTTGTAAAAAAGGATTACAATTATTTTTAAAAAAATTGATTAACGTCGTATATTGACAAATTCGACGTTAAATTAACGTCGTATATTGACAAAATTCGATGTCAATTTAACGTCTCTCGATATGACGTCGTTTTCGAATTCGAAGAGAAAGGCAAAAAATATTCGACGTTATACGCTATTTTTGTATTAGTGTTGTAATCGATTACCAGACAGTTTTTGTCCATAAAACTTTCTAGTAATTGATTACAAACATGGTGTAATTGATTACAAACATGGTGTAATTGATTACAAACATGGTGTAATCGATTACCAGAGCCATTTTTGCCTACCCAAAGTGAAGTCGTGCATGAGGGCACAACTTCAGGACGTTGTAATTGATTACAATGTTTGGTAATCGATTACAACGACCTAAAGTCGTTTTTGGGATGCACGACTTCAATCTTGGTCAGAGTTACAGGATGAAGTCATGCAGGGGGCACGACTTCTTCATTTGAAGTCGTCCGGACCCTCCACGACTCATCTATTTTCGTATTTCGAAATTTTTTTGCCTAGATCTGTAATTTCTACCTCAAATTTGTCTAGTTTAGTACAACAACCATTATTCAATGCATGCACTCAAAACATGTATTTGAGCATAAAATTTATCGTAGATCATGAACTCTGAGGTAGTTGTACCCACCAAATTATGGTGCGTTGTTATTTAAAAATCATCATGAATAAGTTGACTAACCAAGCTTTTGTTGATGTTCATCTAACTTAGAGAAGAAATCATGTTGTAGTGACTCGTGAGGAATGATTAGAAAATCTCAATAACGCAAGGTTTTGGAAAGGCGGTCATGTACCAGTGACTATGACTATGCAAAATTGATTTAAATATCTCATAAATCAGAATTAAGGAGTCCACATTCCCCATCATCATTTACATTTTCCTCATCATCTGTTCTTAGAGCTAGTTGCTCAGCTCTTTTACTTTGATGCCCCCAATCTGTTTGAATCAATGTGTAAAGCATCATACCAAAACATGAAATTTGGGCAGCCAACATGCCAAACCACAAACCCCTCAGCTGGTATCTGTGCATGAAAGCAGCTGCAACTGGCAACCCTATTAAGTAAAATGCAAACAGGTTTATTCTTGCACCCACATAAGGGCGTGCAGTCCCTGATAAGATCCCATATGCAGCAGTTTGAGGCCAGTTACCAATCTCACACAACCCCAAAATTGGAAGTATGGTTGTGACCATATCAACAATTTGTGTCTCAGTTGTGAAGAGTTTCCCCCACACTTTCCTCACAAACATCAAGAAAACAAAGGCTGAGACCCCTGATGCAAATGCTATGAAAAGTCCTATTGTGGCTGTACTTTGTGCACGTAAGGGTTGCCCTGCACCTAGTGAGTGACCGATTTGTGTTGTCAAGGCAGCACTCAATGAAAATGGGAATACATATAGGAACCCAGTTGTTTGAATGAGAACACCCATGGTAGCAACAGTGGTTTGTGGATTACTCAACAAGCCACATAGGAAGAGCATTATCTCATAACACCACCACTCCAAGCACACTGAGATGCAACTTGGCAATGCTAGAGTAAGCAACGGTCTCCAATCACGAAAAGAAGAGAGAATAGTGGCACCTTCCCAAGGTTTAAGAGGTTTCTCTGACACGAGAAGATAAAGCACTAAGCCTAGGATCATGTTTATGGAGTTCAAACCAGTGGCTAGTGCAATGCCTTTCACTCCCAATTTCAAATATGTAGCAAAGAAGTAATTTATTGGAAGGTGTAAAATGGCAGCAAAAGACGCAGCTACGGTTAGTGGAGCTGTTAAGCCTTGTGTTCTCAAGAAGGACCTCAATGGATTGAGATGAACTTGGGCAAGCAGTTCTGGGATGGAGAAGAGCATGTAAACTTGTGCAACCTGTGTGACTTCAGGGTCTTGGCCTAGCCAGTGTAGGAGGGGGGCCATGTTTAGCCATAGTAGTGAAATGGGGATGGCAACAAGGAAGAGAAGACACAAGGTTTTGAAAAAGGTTTGGCTTAGAACTGACCATCTTTTTGCTCCATATGCTTGGCAACAAATTGGGTCCATTCCCATAGTAAGACCCTTGAGGAATGAATTTGCAGTGATGTTGGCAAACCCTATTGCAAGTGCTCCTCCAGCTAGCTCAACTTTCCCTTGCCGACCCAAGAACAGCATCGAAATGGCAGATCGTGAGTACAGAAGCACGTTCGTCACCATTATTGGACATGCAATGTTCGCCAGTGATTTAAACTCCTCTTTCACCTGCAAGTGCATCTCAAAGGAGTCAGCAAAATTTTCTTTCTACTACTTTTTGGATAAAGGGTGTGGATAATTATATATTATGAAATCATTTTATCTTAATCGATATGAGATTTTTCCTACACATTTCTTACGTTAAGGTATTTTACTTTTTAAAGTATAAACTTAAGTCTAACTCTACTTGAATTTACACTCACTTATATATATATATATATTATTTAATATTATTTAATGATTTTATGTTGAACTTTCATCCGTTGCTTTATCCAGAGTAATGATAGGAATTATCTCTATTCAAAATATACCTATTTGATAAGATAACTATTGGTGTGATATAATATGTATATTATTTTTCTTTGTTGGTAGAATTATCTATATACACTATTATAATAAATTGCCAAGAATATATCTTTGTTTTATGAATGAACTCTCAAATTCGTTTCGAAAAATTTGACACTGGCACGTCAACTACTGTAAAGCTCAGTTCTACCTGATACGATCATTTATTTAAACGTTAACAAAAACAAATTAGGTCAGGTTGCCAACCCAGAAAATTAGCGAAATAGAAAAAATTATTAGAAGTTAATTAAATTAGTCAAAACTTGTATATATAATAATTGATAAAAATGATTTGATATATGTTTTCTCTTATTTGAATTTTTCATTCAATTTTGTTAAAAGTAAATAAAGGCTCATATACGATATTTATGTTCATTAAAATTCACTGTAGATTAGTTATTTGTTTATTTATATTCTTCATGACTTTATATTGATTTTTACTTAATGAAATATATCATAGTAAAATTATACTATACTACTATTATTATTCTCCATTAATTTAAATATTATGAGAATCAGAATGTAACATTTAAGCATATTAGATTTTGCAAAACCAAGGAAAAGCGAGTATATCTCGTAGATTTTCTTGATCCCACTCAAATTTTAGTTTAAATTTTTACTTCATACCCTTTTCTAAACTTTGATTATAATCCCGTTCATTTTAAGTACGTAGCAGGTGTGTAAGATCTATTTTAAAATGTTATATAAACTTATATAACAGTGACTTTGATTAACTCAACCTATGGTGGAAGAAGAAGGCGCTAATCCTACCTTTAATTCATTCTGTTACCATTTTTAGAGACCAATATGTTTTGTATTGTTAAACAAATAATGTTTCTTACCTTAAGTTTTTCAAAAGATTAATTTTAAATTTCACTGCAATAAGACATGTCTCAAAAAACTAATTACTTATGAAATTATAATTATATATATATACGGGCCATATACATTAAAATCAAATGAAATTAACATTGAGTCAATGTTCTTTAAATTTAAAGTTGTTAGAAAAAAAATACTAGACTTATTTAATGACTAATTCAAAAACCTATTTAATGACAACAGAACATATATATAATTAGAAAACCATTATTTTTTACTTTCTAAACTCAATAATATAGAATTAAATATTTGTTTATCTAAATCAATTTGTGTTAAATGCAATTTTTGTAGTCTGGACTCATAAATCTAAATCAACTTACTATTAAGTTAGTTCATAAATCGACTAACTCATTGATAATAATTGCATGTAATTTATCGTCACAAACTTTTCATGGATTTTGATGCAAGTCATTAAATAATACCAGGTTGTAGTTTTCTAATGTTTTCTGTATATTTAAAAATTGACACATTGTTTTTGGGGTTTGAGGACAAAATTTTGTTGTCTCATTAATGCTTACAAAAATACTTTTCTTTTTTTAATTAATTCAAACGAGTTTACCTTAAAGTACGTGAAAAAAAAAATCTATAAGTAAAATAGTACTAATACGCCAATATCATTATTGATTGCCTAAACGACACACATTAAGTGTAGAGTAACAACAAATACTAAACCTTAAATTGCGGTACTTGTGTGATTCTATCAACTTAGCCAACTCGACCAAGATTATGCTATATATATATATATATATATATGTGTGTGTGTTTATATGTTTATATTATCATCAAGAAAATATTAATGAAACCTGAATTCATGGTCTCAACAACCATGGCAGGGGCAGGAATAACATAATAAAAAAATAAAATCTTTTACAATGCTAATAGGTTTTTTATTATGGTTCCTTTCCGTACGACAGGGACATGATCAATTGTTTTTTAATCCCTACAAATTATGATATTTTCACATTTTGACCCAACAGAAAAGAAATAAAACAGTCTTTCAGAAGTGAAATCATGGCAGCAGAAAAACTTGCAGAACAAAAACCAGCATACAGAGAGAGAGAGAGAGAGAGAGGAAGAGATACAGTTACGAACCTCAGAGAGAGAAAGGGTAGGGAAAAGTTCCTTGAGAAGGTTGTGTAACTGTTGAGGAAGGTCATGAAAAAACCTGCCACAACAACAGTTTCTTGTTCCTTCCCTGCCTTCTTCACTGCTTCTCATGGCCAACCTTTGACTTGCTCACGGGCTTACCTTCTACAGTTCCTCCAGATTCACCACCAGTGCACATGTTTATCTCAGTTTTTGCTAAATAGGACAGAGATATAAAAACATAAGCACTAATTATTCGAATATTGTTGTGCATTACTTGCAAACTAAAATATGCATGTTTGTTAAAAATATGTAGAATGTTGCCAATCAAAGTGCTTGAGTGAAGGTAAATTCAGTAACCATTTCGTGTGTTTGAAATATTAATTTCTGTAATTAATAAATATTTTACAGAGAAAAATCGGTACGATAATAATATAGACTAACTCTTGAGAATTAATTTAATGAATAATGATGTTCTATATATTATTATCAACAAAACTGGGAATTTAAAGGAACAAAATTAAAGCATATCGATCTTTCCCAACCCCTAAGAGACGGAAAAGACTAAAAAAACAAGAGTCTTAAAAAAAAGATGTCCGAAATGGAGCAACCCTTGTTTCTAATTTGCTGAATCGATCATATAATAAGATTTAGTTTCCCTCGGAGCTAGGTATATCATACATAAACATATAAAACAAAAAATAAAAAATAAAAATGGAGAAGAAGAGCAAAACCTTCATATCCAAAATCAATAAGAGAAGATGAAACTGCAGAAAGGTGTTTGGAAGCAAAACACTTTTCAACTTGACCAGTACTACATCTCTAAACCTTAGTTTTGATTTATACTCGTCTTCAATATTGCAATTTCTTAAAATAATAGCAATTTGTAGCTGCTACCACTCACTTTTTATTGTTGGCTTTCATATTTTGTATAAAACAATAATATCATGTCCAAGAAGTGCTAATAATATGCCCTTTTTTTATACTTTTATCTTTCTCTTCGTCCTTTGTTAGGTTAAGTTCGCTTTATTACTTCCATTTCCTTTTTAACTAAGTTTCACTTCCACAACATATCTGTAAAACAGCATGATTATGTCTCTTAATCCTTTGAACATGCCAGTATAATAGAAACTGTTACAGATAGGAAAAGATTTGTTTCTTGATGATGTTATATATTTATCATAATTAATATTTTGTCTTAAGTTTTTCCTCTTAAATTTTTTGATTTAATTAAGATCAAGTTGGCACAGTGTCGTACGTAGCATCTATGAGTTCTGAAGAGAGAATAGGTAAATTGAATGAAGAAAGTGTTGGAAGATGAGTAGCATGATTAAGAATTAGGTCATTAACAGGTGATGTAGGAGAAATGTTATCATATGTTGCAAAGTAAGGCACGTGAAGGCTTCAACCTCCTCAATTAATTAGGTCGATCTATCTTAATTATTAATTAACTCTTGTTCACAAATCATAATGTATCCATGTGTTTTGCCACTTGTGCCAATGGTTTTTCCTTTCAAATGTGTTTGTCACTAGTTAGCTTTACGAAAAAACGAATATTACTTATGGTACAGTAAAAAATGTTGTAAATTGTTGTCTGCTACTACATGCTCGTAATAAAAGATATTAACAAATTCAAGTCAATCAAGCTTGAATCCCACATATTATGTGCTGCCACATAACTAATTGGATTCTCTCCCATTCTCGTTATTTCCTAGTACTGCATGCCAGTAGAGATGTCTTATATATATTGTTTCGATAATAAAAATCATTTTTATAATATATAAAGCATATGCATATTAAAATTATATAAATGTATTTGAGTACGTAGTTGGTTTAGTATAAATAAAAAATTTGTTGTTATTATAATAAAAAAATCGTAATCTTAATATAAAAAGTTTAATTTGGATAACTTTATTTGAATTTTGATAATGATTAAAGGAATTGAATATGTGTTTAATCTCTAATAACTATAATGTATATTTATTAAAATGACAGCTAATGTCAATATGTAGATGTTAATTTTGCTTTAATAAATTTATTTTTTTATTAACAATAAAAATTGAATAAATAGAAAAACACTTGAATACTTCAAAGTGGACTAGAAAGAGGTAAGAACTTGATATGTTACAAGCCTAAAAATAGCACCATATTTGTCTCCTACTTGCTCGATTGGCACCAACTTTTCACTTTAGGCAACAACAATGTAGCAAACAATGTAATCACGTTGCCTAGTATTTACATATCACTCTGGCAAGAAAACGGGCTCAAACAACAACGCTCTTGACCTTGATCCCATGTTCGAGTTCCCGAAGGACGGTCAACCTTCATTTGATGAACCAATGCAAAAATTGCTCCTTGGGAACTAAGTCATCCTAGATTATGAAGGTTGACATTAATATAGATGATTCGCGGGCAAATTGTGGAAGTTCTAAAACAAGATTGTCTAGAGAGATTAAACCAAATGTCTAACAATCCAAGTTCTGAAGTTTAACAATAAGTATTAAACCAAATATCCTTTATGAAAGAGAAGTGCCTACTTAACCTATAATGTCTAAGTACTTACTCAAGTTAAATGAAAATCAAAGGCCTTATACGAGAAACTACATAAATTTTCCAAATGTTAATCCACAGTCTTCTCAAGATAAGAACATAACACAACAACGTTTCGCTGAAGTCTATATATAATCTAATACATTGTTAACAAGAAGCGCTTGGTCAATAAGAAAAATCTACATGAAAGCTTTAGAGATAGTATACCTAAGAATTTGTACTCATGTAGAGACGAAAAGAAGAATGTGTCACCAAGGAACTATTTTAGGAATATGTGCAAAACAGTAGGATATGGTATCAAGCTCTCAAGTTGAAATATCATTTCTTGAGAATAGTAATAACATTGAAGCTTAAATGTCTTACATCAAAAGCAATGTTGTAAGGGAAAACATCGTCTAATGAAAAACATATTAAAATATACATCTAAACTAGTTTTTCCTAAGAGTATAGTGTCATATGTCATCTGCTATCAAAAGTGTTATACATCGTTTAACCCTTCTTGAATGATATACTTGAATGATGCATTAATTACTAACAAGATGTATGACAAGATGTTTTGACAAGCAACGGAAGTTAACAACTATAAACGTTCAAAACATTTAATGCATGTACCGTAAAATATTATTTTGCTTACATACCTTGTCCTTGTTATTTGTGCAGAATAGGAATACACAAAGGATTAATGAGAACATCTACACACGCTGGATAAAGACGTTGAGAGAGGCAAAGAACATTCTAGAATAAATCTCTTGAAGACCTCTACTCTGGCAGAGCCGTACAAGTCACTCTTCAATGAAAACTCTAATAAAGCATTTTACCTCTGATGAAAAGAAAAAAGTATCGCCTCTCACTTAAAGGCTTCCTACTCTTCTTAAAACTCAACTCAACATCCAACATTCATCTTTCAAAAGGGCTTATATAAAAAGATCAATTGAAAAGAAGAAAGTTGTTGCTATTAAGAAAGATATATAGAAGCAGTTGAAAATATGAAGAAAGAAAAGGTGAAAAAGATAAAGAAAATGAAGAAATACATTCAAGAATAATTTACTCTACTTCACCTCAGTACATATGCGGTGTGATGCTCTTCAAATAAAAAATATGATGAAAACATGAAGACATGAAGAAGAAAAGAGAGTTGAAGAAAACTAAAAGGAAAGCGATGAAATATTAAGCCCAAGATGGGATGAAGAAAAGAAAAAGAGTAAAGAAATGAGGTTGAAATGAAAAGATGAAAAGAGTAATAAGTTGTGAGCATAGTGAAAAGAAGAGAAGAAAAGAAAGAGAACATGCATTGAACATTCACTTTGTTGCTCACTAAATCAATACACATCGTCGAAAGCTCTTCCATCCAGAAGGAATAAAGAAGAGAAGGAACATACAAATCAAAATCAGCTGAATGATCAACACTGATGTTGATCAAAGCCTATATCGTATACAACTCTTCAATCAAAGGAAAGAACTTCATTGAAGAAGGAAGGAGAAGATAAAAAGAGAAAGTATTTGTCTTACTACTCACACTTACATAATCTAATGCTTCTCCAATCAAAGGAACAAGCTTACTGAAAAGAAGAGAAAAAGAGCAAGCATAAGCATGAGGATTGTAGATCAATGTTGTTGCTCATCAAGCTTACATCGTCTGATGCTCTTTAGCAAAGGAAACAATCTCCAAGTTACAAGACTGTACATCATTACACTTATCCTCTCTTAGAGAGTTACTCAAGTCTATAACTATACAAGTGTCAAATTGTAAATATAAATATATCATCTTTATGAGAGTTAACATTTGTACCTTGTAGCGTATACCACAGTGGATCTATTGTAAGTTCTTAAGAGAACTAAAATACTTGTAAGAAGTGGTTAAACTCAGTCTAGACAGTTGTATAAGACGTGTTGTCTAGGGATGCCAAGAGTGGCTAGAATACTCAAGTAGGAGTGGGTTATACTCGAAACCAGGAGTGGTGTAAGAATACTCAGACTAGTCGTGTTTACTAGGGGATTAGGAGTGGTGTAAGAATACTCAACCAGGAATAGGTTAAACTCGTGTATTATTGATAAGATTAATATAACCCCTTAAGAGTTCTTAAGGGAAAACTGGATGTAGCTCAAATTTAAGTAAATGAGTATAAACATTGTGTCTTATTGTTCTCTTCTTTTAAAACTATTGTTAAATTTCCTATGTCATCGTCTGAAAGAACATTTATTCACTTACCTTACCAAACGTCTAGACATAATTTACTTCTGAATACACCTTTACAAACTCATTAGACGCTACATTACAAAAATATTTTGAAAATACTATTCATCCTGTAGTGTTTTTTGTGTACTTCAAAATATGGATTTG
The DNA here is from genome assembly GCF_029865625.1 of Vigna umbellata. Lineage (NCBI taxonomy): Eukaryota > Viridiplantae > Streptophyta > Magnoliopsida > Fabales > Fabaceae > Vigna > Vigna umbellata. The sequence goes on along the minus strand of NC_142167.1, from coordinate 31,520,306 downwards.
TTCGCCTGGTGCCCAACCAAAATGTTAGGTATTGATCGATTTCTTGTGCCACCATCTATCCATCCTTCCAAAGCCAAACCTATGGCCTTAAAAAAAGGAGAAAGCTTAAAGAAGAGCGTCGAGCAATAGTTACCAAAGAAGTAACAACTCTCCTCGAGGTCGGTTTCATTAGATATATCAACTACACCACATGGCTTGCCAACGTCGTTATGGTGAAGAAAGTCAGTGGCAAGTGGTGCATGTGTGTTGACTACACAGTTCTCAACAAATCTTGCTTGAATAACACGTATCTATCACCCAATATTGAATTACACATGGGCAGCATGACAGGTACGATTTGTTGAGCTTTTAAATACTGGTTGAGTGTTACAAAATTGACAAGTGTATCAAATCGTACAAGTAATAAAGTGGATAAGTCTAGATATTGTTTCTCATAGAGATTTGCATTATTAAAAAAAAGTTATGTTTATTCACTAATTAAGGTTAAGAAATTTAAAAGAATGAAATTTTTTTATGTATATGAAATAAATCGAAAATTGAGAATACAATAAAATTTATGAAATTACTATATGGTAAAGACTTTACTAGGGTTAGATTTCACGTATACAATCACTATGAAAAACATTAAACAATATACTTATAATTCCTACTCTAGCATTCACACCACATGTAACAAGTCCGAATATCTTAGCAATAAGTCACTAGTACAAAAGCACTGTATAATATCAGTGTTTTTCGGCCTTTTACGTCAAATTCAAGGCCAATGTCAGACTGGGAAACATTAAATTGACGTTGAATTTAAAAAAAATCGACGTTAATTGACGTTGGACATAGAACAATCCGAAGTCCCCAGTAGAGCAAATTGACGTTGAATATTGCTTTATGTTTGACGTCAATTTGCGTCAATTAACGTCGAATTTTGTCAATGTACGACGTTAATCACATTTTTGTTTTTTTAATGGTTTAATATTTCGGTAGGTCCATTTTTTCGTTCAGAATCTCAAATAGGTCCCCTACTTATTCGGTGTGTCAATTGGGTCCTTACTTTTGAAAAATTGAAACAAATAGAGGCTTGCCGTCAAATTGGACAAACGTCGTTTAAGAGGCTCTTACGTGACATGCTGACAATATTCTCACTTACACATACACTAAGGCCTATCCACCATTTCCTCCACAAGGTTATTCAAATTATATTAGTACGTCAGTATCCGTTCAACACTTTTAACACACTTTCAGTTTACCCAACAACCATTTCAACACTCATTTTAAATGTGGTCTGTCCCGCTCAAATCACTAACACTCTACATTGTCCCTCTACATTTAGGAGGCTAATGGAACTTCTCCAAGCAGTAGAGCTTCATATGATACGAAGGAAATGAAATAAAAAAGGACCCAGCTCTAGTAAATATATAGCCTGGTACACTATGTTTTTGACGAGTTAGGATCTTCGTGGGGGGTGGGGGAAAGAGGCTTCAGGTTCCCACCTATTAATTCTTCCCTCTATTGAAATCTTTAAAGCCATTTTACAGTGAACCAATATTCCTCTTTAGCTAATTAATTACAAGGGTTGACTTAAGATGAAAGCAAGTGATCACCATCACAAAGTATCTCATAATATTCCATTCAAAACCCTTAGATAATAATCATACTGCCGGGTTCTCCAAGCATCCACGCTACTGCTGATGAGTGATAGCACCAAGGAGACACACTGCTGCCAAAAAGATAATAACCCTCTTAATAATCACACCTAAAAACATTTTACATTTAAGTAGGTATCATTACTAATATTGAAACCTCTTTAGTTAAGCTAAGATGGAATCGCTTTCGTAGGTTCTGTATTGTCCGAGCACCACCTTTAAAACATGGGAAACCAGAATCTTGATTCCAACATTAACAAAGAAAGAGAGATTCAGTGAAACCCAACATAAATAAAAGTTAGGATAGTATTCCTTGATCCATAGAGGCAAAAATAGAAAAATGTGAGGTAAAAGGCACTTAGTACTACATGTCTAGTTGAGAACAAAGACAAAAAAGTGTGTTTTGATACACACATACCATGAGGTAAAATGAACAAATATTTGACGAATGTTATAGAATGCACATGGAGCAGACGAAATGAACTCCAAGTGAAAAGAAAAAAATTGTTCAAAAATGAAAAGAATGTTCTAGTATTGATCTCGCACAGGCAACTTAGTTTTAGCTTAAGAGAAAATGTTCCAGTGCATATCTCGCCTAAGCGAGAAGTTTAGCTTAGGCGAAAATATTGTCAGCATGCCACGTAAGAGCCTCTTAAACGACGTTTGTCCAATTTAACGACAAGCCTCTATTTGTTTCAATTTTTCAAAAATAAGGACCCAATTGAGACACCAAATAATTATGGGACCTATTTGAGATTCTGGATGAAAAAAAGGACCTACCGAAACATTAAACCTTTTTTAATTAATTGTGATCCTTTTTTACAATTCTACAAGACTTGAAAAGCAAAAAAATAACAAATGTAATCCAGTTTTGAGCATTTTACATAGCATGAACTATGAACGTGTAGTGTAGTATCAACAACAAACAACAACAAGAAACAACAAACAAGTTCAACAAAACAACAACAACAAACAAATTCAACAAATAAGTTCTTCAAAAGTGAGAGAGAAAGCAGAATGTGTCTATGAAGGACAAAAACACGAAAACAATCGGTCAAAACAAACGAAAATCATACCTAAAGTAGTTAATCACCATGTATTTGTATCAAATGAAAGAAATATTACATGTGATGGTCGTTAAACTTCGTTAGATAAAAGTTTGAGCAAAAAAGAGGGTCTCGCACGCAAAGATAAAATGCATGAATTTTGAACCTTCCGCTCAAATTTTTATTGAAATCACTAACCTTTTGACTTCTAACCCTAGGGCATTCGACGTTTTATAACCTTTTTACGTCTAATTCTAGGGCATTCGACATCATACGTAAGTACATTTTCACCTTCGCGCCAAGCATTTTCACAAAATTTACCCAATATGACATCGAACTTCTCAATATTCAATGTCTTATAACAAATTGACATCGAATTACAGTCCTAAACGACGTCTAATAATTGTATTTATTTAAAACATTCGACCAGTCATTTTTAACGTTGGCTATTCAATGGTTAAACGTTAAACACTTGACGTTATACACTATTTTTGTACTAGTGAGTCTAAATTATAATAATAAAAACTATAATGTCTTAGAAATGTTTATTATAAGTTCATATTAAGTTCAGTATTCTAATGTTATGAATGACTAATTGTTTGGCATTTATGTCTAGCATGTGAAATATATTAGTTGTTCTTATCCTAATCAGGTTTCCCTAACAATATTTCAATCAACAAGTAGTTCCAAATATGCAAACAATAATCATTCAGTTAATAAAAAAATAGAACACAAGAGTGGTGGAAAAGAAATATATTGAATAGTAGATTTCACAAAAATTGAAGATATATTACGTCCAACCCCCGTGAATTAGGGAGTTAGTTACTCTGTTGTATCTCTCTTAGAATTAGTTTTCTATGCTCCAAGGGTGTATTTTCTAACTCTGTGAAGTCTTCTATTCATATGATCTAGGCAAGTTTGTTCGAATGACTATGCCTAAAATTTATACTTGATTTTTGTAATTAAAGTAACCAAATCCTTTGATAAGTGATTTTGTTGAGATATTCTTTAATCTTTAATGATTCCATTTATTTGATTTTTGTAATTGAAGCAGCCTAATTGGAGGATAACTTATTTTGTTGAGATATTATTTCATCTTCAATGAATTCCACTTTATTTGTACAATATTTTCAAAAATAAGATCCAAATATTTCTACTTCCCACCCAAATTATTAAATAAAAATCTTAATTATATAAAACTTAATAATAAAAATACCAATAAAAGATAAATAAAAACAAAAAAACAATGATAATGACAATTATCATTGAAATCTTTGTAGTTGACACACGTACGCCACTTGCTAATGACTTTCTTCACTAAAACGACATTGGCAAGCAACGTGGTGCAGGTGATCTCTTTTATGAAACCAACCTTGAGGAGGGCTGTTACTTGTTCGTTAACTGTTGTTCGACGCTTTTCTCTTATATGTTTCGGTATGCCCAATAGTCCCACATCACTTAGGAGTCGAGGTCAAGGGTAGTTTAAATATCTTCTCCTCATTCAACTCTCTGAGATGAATTTTAAGGACAAACTTGTGACCGAGCTCCAAAATCCAAAGCGAATAATGCATCAGGTGCACGATGATTGACTCTAACAATATTACTAGACGAACTTGGAATCAGAATGTTGATGTCGTCTAAGGGGAACAAAAGCAATTTCCCTTAGCCCTTTAATTGGGAATGAGCCCTCATACCCCTTAAACCTCGACTAGATCGCTTAGGAGTCGAGGCTAATGACAATTTTAATATCCCTTCCTCCTTCAATCCTCTAAGATGTCTTTTAAGGACAAAACTATGATGGAACTTTGGACTCCAAAATGAACAATACCTTCAATGCACGATAATTAACGCTAACGATGTTATTTAACGGACTTAGGATCAAAACATTGGCATCGTCTATGGGGAACGAAAGCAATTTCCCTTGGCTCTTTTAGTTGTCGCTGTAGATGACTTAACTCATGGTTCAAGAGATACTACCTTCTTACCCTTGGTCATCTTCTTCTTCTTTTTCTTTGTAGTATAACACACACATCTTACAAGGTACTTGTACACGACATGGGAGGTCATCTTTAATTGTAACACTATTAAAATTCATTCTCCAAATAAAATGTGTTACATTAGGGATTGAACTTATCCTCTAAATCATGTTAAAGAATTCACCATAATCACTACAAATATGTTAGAATCAGATAATAAATCCTCATGTTGTACAAAATGTTTATAAGTTTTGATGATAACAAAGCATTGTTATGTTGTGATTATATACACCAGTATACGCTTTACATTGAAAAATATATGCATCTTAAGTAAATTTTTGTAGATAAATGAATAGATTAGACGATATAATATGAATACATAAGATGATACAAGGTAAACTGATTAGATGATACCAACTTACACAAGATAAGATGATAAAAGCTTGCACAAGATTAGACAATACAACCTTACACAAGACCATATACGATACAAGTTTGACTATATCAAATGATACAAAAAGAAATCGATTAGGCGATGTTGTAGTACATCAATCATATTTCTACTAAACCTCATTATACTCATTTACTTACTTTAATATATTACTAGGATTTTCACTTTGATTATTAATAACTCATAATCTTTGCAGATTAAAAGATGTTGACAAGCGCTAGAGATCAAAGTGTTCTAGAAAAAAGAATAGTTTGATTAAGAAAAGATTTTGTATTGAACTAATACAACTATTAACTAACAACAATCATTTTATCTTTGTATATAGAAATAATCGATGTACTCTGATTGAGAAAAGATGTACAACTATTTTACTAATCATAAACTAATTTTAATTCTAAATCAATAAATTTTTCAAAGTTTTCTTTTGTAGTGAGAAAATTGGATGTTGGAGAGTTTATCAGATAAATATTCCACATCAAACATTCATTAATCTCAAAGAAGAAAGTGTTGAAGCAAAGTTTAAATGAGAATACAACCTAATTAAAGATTCAAACAAGAAAAAATGGAAGGATATTGAAGACTTAAGAGTTTCTTTCAAAGCTTAGACAGAAAGGATTTTGATCAAATATCAACAATCATAAAGCTCTCAATGGTATTATTTCTCAAACAGTTATAAATTGAAGAAATTTGACGAAGAACAAGAACAAGAACAAGTGCAAGAAGCAAAAGTGTAAATACATCAAAGTGAAAAAGTGCAAGAAGCAAAAGTGTAAATACATCAAAGTGAAAAAGATATTCAAGAAAGTGATTAGAAAAACTGAGTAAATAGAGTAAAAAATCAAGAAATAGTCGTGCTTGTGAAAAATAATAATTGTGTGCTTAATTATTATAAAATCCTTCATGTTGTGAGGTATGATTGTTTTCTTTGAGGATGAAGATGAGATAAAAATATTATACCCGTTAAATATGAATATAAAGATGAAAATGAATGTTTTCTTTGAAGGTAAGTATTAGATAATGAAGCTTGTCCTCGTACCACTCATTGCCTACTTTCATCATATATGCACATGTAAATACAAATAATGTAATGGTAAGAACTAGAAGTAAAATAGAATAAAAACTTAAGAATAAAAAATTAAGAAGAAATTTATTAGAAACCAAATATACAATTCGTATATTTTTTAGGGAAAAATATTTTCAAGCCTATTTTTAATTTATATTATGCCTTAGAACATGAACTAAAGTGATACAATAAAGTGTCAATTGATTAAATGTTAGTAGCTTTAAAACTTCGTATGAACTTTTATTAAAAAAAATTGAATAATAAAAACTGATAATATCCGTAGAAAGATACTTTTTTATATAATAAACCTCACTACGCCTATAACTTTTTATAAAATTTTGAAAGCATTTGATAATGCATCAAAATGTTCTTTTAATGCGAAATATATTTTTCTGAAACACAACTAAATCTAACACGACAAGTCTTTGATTTTTCTAAGAAACAGAGAACTACACAACTAAAATATGATTGTATCTACAGTATTAATTAAATAGATTATTGAATATTTTTGTTTGATTGATTATAATAAGGGCCTACTAAGACTTCATTTATTGAATGATTAAATCCCAAAGTGACTTTATAGTTGGCATGTGAGACAAACTCAAAATCTAGAATGAAGACTCTGCATAGGAAACATATAGGGGTATGACATGTGTATTCTTTTTTCACTTATGCTCCAATAGTCAGTTATTCTGTAAACTACATCCACTCGTGCACTTTTTATAGCCTCAATTATCAACCCTAAGATATGTTTCCCAGCATGTTTTACATCCATAGATTCATGTCATCAACTTCATAAATAATATATTGATGTAGATGTTTTTTTCAAAATAATTCACTTTTTTTACACAATTCAACTCGGTGTTTTTTAAAAGCTGTAATCCGATTATACTTTATTGAAACTCGTCCTAGTGTGTGGTGCTTTGTAGATAAAAAATATTATGAACATATAATATATTAAGTTTGTGAGAAGCCATAGGAAGAAGGTGGCGTAATTATTGGTAAATCTAGTTTAGGTAACCCCATCTATGTTATGTATAAGATCATTCTTTCTGTTTAGAATTTCACACAAAACTCTAAACAAACTTATCTCATTACTTTGTATCAGCAAATAATGTGTGGAACTTTCCTGCAACATGTTTGGTGGGTACACAAGATCAATTTTTATAGCATTTTGTTGGGACCAGATAATGGGCATCATCAAGGTCTGTGCGAACTCGAACAGAAATAAGTGCTTCACCATGTACACACATACACACATAAATAAATAAATAGATATAAATATATATGTGCGTGTGTATGTGTATATATATATATGTGTGTGTGTGAGAGTGTGTACTGTTGATAGATAAGAGTATCATATGTTATTCCAAACTTCTAAAGCAACTGCTTTTGGACAAAGATTGATTTTTGTCTTGGACTCTTGGTGAATATTCTTGAAAGCAAATCAAAACATAAACAGCTAGGAGACAAGAAAAATTGAAATCCCCGGTTTTGATAGTTTATTTGTTCTTTTGTACTACAAAATTAGTACAAAAAAGAGAAACTCAGAAAATATGGAAATTGTTGAAATATATTCACTTTGAAAAAATTTACTATCATTTTTCAGTCTTGTAATGACATATTGAAATTGTTAACAGATATGTTCACCTAGAAATTGCATACTGTATGATTTTAAATAGAAAACAATTTTATTAAATCGTGACTATTTTATTAGTCTCAACCTCTTTTGGGATACAAAATATCAAGATTTGTAATTCAAATATTTTGAATTTTAGTTAACCACATTTCAAATTATTTTATTTTTTAAATATTTTGTTTAGAAAAGACAATTTAAATTTAATGAATTTCAATTTTTTGTTTGAATAAAATATTTCAATTATCACTAAAAAATTCAAAAATTATTTAAATATTAAATAATTGTTAAAATAAAAAATATATATAAATATTGAGAATTTTTTATAATTAGTCATGATTAATAATTTTTTTTATTAGTGTTTAATATACTTTTAGTTTATATTTGTATTTTTTTATTTATGTTAAATATGATTATTTTCAAGTTATGAAATACTAGATTATACCAGAACAAAAAAATATAATATCAGGTTAAATTCATGTAAGGTTTGACAATTCAGTCTAAATTAGAGTTAAGCAAAGTTGACATAGTTTGAGTTAAGTCGAGTTAGTCTGAACTCAACTTGGGCCACGTAGGCCTAACATTAATCAGGTAGAGTTGGTCCTATCTTATAGGTTGAGCCGAGTTGGCATTAGCCAAATTTGAGTCAGTTGGCCTCAATCTAGTCAAGTTAAGTTGAATCAAACCCATTAAGACAAGTTGGGTCAAAGTCAAGCTAAGTTGGTTTGAGTTCAGGTTGAGTCGAGTCATGAAATCTCACATTTAGTCAAGTTAGGATAGGTTCACCTTCATTTGAATTGCATATTTAGTCGAGTTTGGCTAAGCCCAAGTAGGTCCTAATTCGATTAAGATCAAATTTAACCTAATTTGATTAAGACTAAATCAAGTCGAGTCAAGTCAAGTCGAGTCAAGTCAAGTCTACTTGAGCTTAAGTCGAGTCGAGCTAGATTGGATCTAGTTGAGTCGAGCCAATCCAAGCCAAGCCTAATCAATTCAGCCAAACCTAAGTAAAGCTCGATGTAGGTCCACATTCATTCTAGTTGAGGTGACCACTTTCAACCAAGTTAGACACATGTGGGTAATTTTAAAAAAAATCAAGTCAAGTCGAGTTAGTCTTGGTCTAGGTTGAGTTGAATTGATCCGATCCAAATTGAGTTGATTTGTCCCAGTCCGAAGTAAGTTAAGTAGACTAAAACTTAGGTCAAGTTGGGTCAATCCACCCAAAACTGAGTCGAGTCAACTTAAGCCAAAGTCGAGCTAACTTAAGTCCAAGTCAAGATGAGTCGTGGTAAGATCATGTTCAATAAAATTGGTAGATCCATGTAGATTCAATTTTGCTTGGATCCAGATCAAGTTAGGTCTAGGTAGAACCAGGACAAACTGGATTAGGTTGGCCAAGTCATGTTGGCCAAGGTTGAACTGAGACATTAGACTAAAATCATGTCAAACTAAGTTAAATTAATCTCAAGTGAGGTCAGGTCAAGTCTACTTAGATCCAAGTCGAGTAGAATTGACTCAGACTTAAATCAACCCGAATTATGACTTCTAAAATATAAATATGAGAATATAAAATTCAAATTCTTAACTTTATGGAATTTGAAACTATTTAAACTTATAAAATTCTATAATTTCAATTTCTTTCCAAATTTCTTACCCAACCAACCTATTTTATTATAAAATATTTCAAATTTTCTAAGAACATTAAATATCCTTTTGAAATATCTTACCGAAACACAGTGACAGGGTATTAGAAGAGGACTTTTCTTAGAGTGATTATAACCAAATGAGATTTTAGTTGGGTAAGGAGAAGTGTATTATGATCTTTACACTTTTGTCAAACCACACCAGTTTCACGTCCATTATCTAACTTTGATCTTGATCAATTTATGCTAGCTACATACAACTCATCAAAAGCAAAGTAAATAAAACTTAATGGCCTATAGGTTCGTTCTTTCAAAAGGTGGCATACACGTTCAAAAGTAGAAATTTATTACAAAAGAATAATTGTTTAACTCTTTCATGCTAGTCTTACACAATGCTGAGAAGGATATGCTATTATAAGGACATATGATACTCTATTTTAATTATATTGCACCACTTGGGGAACCTAAAAACTATAAACTATGTCCGACCAGTTCCTTGTCTCCAAATCCTTGCATGTCCACATGTATGAGCATTATGACATGACTAGGTTTTCCCAAAGCATTCTGTAAAGAAGTGATCTCATGAAAGTTGTCCAAAATAAACAATTAAATAAAACTATAGTATTTAATATTATTATGGTTTACGGTTAGGTTAAATTAAAGAAGGTTTTAGGGTATATTGGTCAGGTGGATGTTTGTTGTCTTCTCATGCCTGTTTATTTATAAGAATGTTTTCATACTTTTCCAATAGAAAGTCTTAACTATTAGAAAACAACTACGAAAATCACATATGATAAATCAATTATCTTAGTTTATACGGTTAGTTAATTTTTATATTTAGAAAATGGTTAAGAAGTAAATTTTAAGTCTAACTCAACCCCATAAAATTAGTTTGTAAAATAAGGTTTACACCCACGTATATACTATAAATATTTTTTATCTTTAGTGGATGTGAGATCTTCAATATACTTGTCTCACGCTGGGGTATATATATCTCAAATATGAAACTATACATTAATGGATGATTTGATAACAATACAATAGGTTGAATAAACAATAAATCTTATTAGCATAAATTTTAACTCATGACTCTGATACCATATTAAGAAATAGAATTTAAGCCTAACTCAATCTTACGAAACTGGCTTGTAAGATAAGGTTTGCATTCACTTATATACTATAATATTGTTTTATCTTCAGTCGATGTGAGATCTTCAACAATAATTGAATTTCATTTTTTTTTATGTTTTAGCTATACCTATTTTAAAATCATTCAACTCATTCAATAGGTGAACTTTCCAAAGGTGAATTGGTGTCGATCTTTCTGCCTTAACTACTTTGTATAATTCATGAAAGGCTCCACGGTTGGACCCTATCTGACTGGAGTTATTATGAATAGGACTTTCTTAGTTGTTAATAGATCCTTCACCTGCATAGTTTAACTTAGCACATTCATATTGGTATATGGATGGATCATAGAAAGTCAAGACTCAAATAACTAATGAGGTAAATATATTAAAAACATAAATAATTAGTTTTATTTGTGTTGAGGGTATCAAAATTGAGCGAAGGGAGGAGACATTTTTTTTCTAGTGTCGAAATTGAGGGAGACCGAATGGGACATGGGGATAAATAAATTGCGAAACAAAAATTGAGGACAAGGCAAAGAAAGAGATGGCTATACAGGAAATAAAGATAAAGCTAGCATAAGAGTGAAAAACAAAGAACGATTAAGAACTCGATAATACATCGAGAAAGGTGTTCACAAGAAAAATTGAAAAATGGATTACACAAGAATTAAAAGGGATGTCAAGTCATATGGTAATTGTTTAAACGTGGATTTAACATGTATAATTAATACAAGTTGAGCAGTTTTTAAACCCTTAATTCAAATTATTTAATGGCTTAACTATGAAAAAATGATGATAAAATATAAATAGGTTGTTTATGTTAAGAAAGTGTGACAAATTGTATTTACAACACAGACACTCTAAGAACATTGTGAGCAAGATAATGACAAATCAAGTGATGATGCTAGTTGCAGTTTAGGTCACCGTTCTCGTATATTTCTTTTACAAGTTTTTGTTCTACTCCCATTACCCCATCTCCATTCACACCATTTCATTTCTATCTTAAAAAAACACAAAAGATCTATTATTGAAAAATGCATGAATGTCTAATTGATATTCAACAATGAATTAAACATATTTGTAAATTTGGTCCATAATATAAACAGTTTACACATCAATTTTGTGGTAATTGTAAAATCCTGAATTAAAACACTCTAATTCATATTAAAAAATAATTATTTGTTAGCCCTGTCACAAAAAATCCACATTAAGATAATTTAGTTTACCAAAATATAACTTAAATAAGTATCAAATCAAAATTATCGAAAACAATTTGATATTTTTAAAATAACTATGGAGTACAACATCTTTTATTCAATATTCATTCTTTTTAATTGTTTATCCAAATCAAATTCGATCTATAAAAACTTAAAAAAAAAAAAAACTCTTGAAACCCTGTATCACATCCTAATCGATTATTTTCTTTTTTAATTTTGATACATTCTCGTCCAATATTCATTTCTAAGCTCTTTTCAATTATTTCGTATTCATAATGATTCCTTAATTATTTAAATATTTTTTATGGTTTTAGGTAAAAGAAAAATGACAAGAGAATCAAACTTGTTCAATTTAAAAAAAATAAAATTGGATTGCTTAAACGGTTGAAAAACCAACGAATAGCCCAAATTAACTATAGAGATTATAATCAGTCCAAACTTTTAATGTGTGAGGATGTTGGAAATAAAGTCGGTGACTTTGAGGTAGAAATAGTAAGAAAAAGAACATGGTGGGATAGAAAATACATTTTTTTGAGTTTCTATCAAATAAAAATCATTTTAATAATTTGCATACCTTAAAATATAATATCTTTAATTAATTTAAAAAATACAGTGTCGAAAAGTATTTATTTATACACAACACCATTAGGTTTAATCATTTGTTAGTTTTTTTTTCTGAGAATCTCAAATAGGTTTTTTATTTTTTTTTTCAGTCTCAATTGGGTCATTACTTTTATAAAATTGGTCCAATTATAACACTGCCGTTAAATTGAGCTAAAGTTGTTAAAGTTTTGTTGATGTGACATGTTGATTGTGCAATTTTTAAGTGACGTAGACTGATTATTTCATTTTAGTGATTCTAACGTGTATATGAATAATTTTTAATTAAAGAAATTGAGGAAAACTTTAATTAAACTTAAGGAATTTCTTCGAGGAATTGCCAAAAGAAGCCACAAACCACCAGTTCATCTTTATCGCAAGCCTTATGCCACCACGAGCTACCAAAATCACCACCGCTAACCACCACAGAATCGCACATCGCTACCATCAATAAACTCAAGAAACAACAGTGAAAATAAAAAATGTTTGGATCAAAGGTGCATTCAGTTTGGAAATTGTTTCCATCTTAATTCAAAGAATATAATGACTCTTTTTCACAATCTCTAATTTGAAGAAAGGAGTTTGGGTTTAATTCATTTTTTCGTCAATATTTTTAATTAAAAATGATAATATACATGTCAGAATCACCTAATTAACAAAATAATTAAGCCACATCGTTTAAAATAACACCATCAACATGTCACGTCAATGTTACTTTAACGGTGTTGACCCAATTTAATGAGAGAGCTCTAATTAAAACAATTTTACAAAAAATAAAAAGAGACAAAAATAAAAAATAAAGAAACTAAGATTCTCAACTTAAAAATTAAACCATATTATTATTAGTCATTTAAATATATAGATAAAACAATTAATTTTATAATAATAATTTAAAGAGTACATCCAATAGGATTTTTTCTAATATTTAAGTGCTTATATATAATATTCATGATACATAAAGAAAATCAACTAGAAAATACAATATACTTTTAAAAACATAACATTTGATGCATAACTTTTAAATACTCTAGGCAGAGCATTAATAATTATTGGTTCCAGCAAGTAGTATTTAATTATAGGTTTAATGATTTTGTCTAGTGTTATTTATATCTTACATCAATAAAACATGCATGTCACATATGATTTCATCATTTCACTTCTCCCATGAATCAAAATGGATACCAACTACCCATTATGATTTGTTTCACAAGATTATTTTATTTGTTTAGTTGAAGGAAGAATATGAAAAAGTATCATCTTGAAAAAATAGTGAGACCCTTTACTCTGTTACAACTAAATATTTAATTTAATTTTTTGTTTCTTTCCTCGAAGACCACAACCCACTTGTGTATTACTTGATGATGATGATGTGCTTCTCCCACTTTTTGTAGGAAGAGAATGAGTCTAAGAAAAAGGAACAAAAAGTAATAGACATTGGAAATAAGAAAAAAGAAATTAAATTGTACAATAGAGACATGATTTAAGGCTGTGTTCTTTTTAAGGGATTTAAGGGAGATGATTTGGGGGAGATGATTTGAGTGGATTTGAGTGGATTTGAGGGTAATTTTTTTGTTGTTTTTTTGAGTGGATTTGAGGTTAATTGAGAGTGGATTTGGAAGGAAAGTTTGTGAGAATTAGTGTAGGATTTGATTGATGTGATTGATTTTAAAAATTAGTTTAATTGGTAGAAAATGTAGATTACCAAATTGCCCTTCTTATAAAAGTATTATAAAATGTTATTTTGTAATGTTATATTTAATTGTAAAAAAGTTTATAAAGAGATAAAAAATTATTAATAATTGTTAAAAATATTGTTTAAAAATTAAAAAAGTTATAATGTAGTAAAATAAATATATTTTAAAATGTTTAGGAAAATTTTAACATAATTTAAGATTTCAAATTCACGTACAAATCACAACAAACACATTTCTAACATCTTGAAGATAGTTAAGACATCATTACAAATCAATTAAACATTTTTGAAAACCTCATATAAAACTCATTATTAATCAATTTGTTCTCTCTCTCTCTGCGGGATATTCATTTTAATATAACTCCAATTAATAATGTGATATTTGAAGATAAATACTTAATATGTTTTTTACTTAATTAAATCATAATTTTATTTAAAATTGTAACATGAAGGTAATATCGTTTGGTGTGTAGGGGAAGACTAGAAAAAGGGGTGGAAAGTGGTGTGGGAGAGAAGGAGAAAAGAGAAGGAGGTAGTGAAAGAAGAGGGGAAAGAATGAAAAAAAACTTGAAAGAAATTCAAAAAGAGAACTAAAAAATAAAGAATAAAACTATTAGCACTTAACATTTTTACCAAAATAAATTGTATTCATTATTAATTTAATCTCTATGTTCAAATCTGGATTATCTCCTTAATTTTTCTGTAATGTCTTTAAAATATATTAATTTTTTTAATACATGACAATTAGTTTCTTGAAGATATAGCAAGACACAAGGGACCAATCTAATAAAAGTAGACAGTGTTACGTAATGGATTCTGTGCGTGTGTATGTGTCTACCATCCGCCCATGCTTCTGTGTGTGTGCCCATCCCTCCACTTCCACTTCTTCCTACAAAACCCATCTCAGATTCATTCTTCCCTCGCTCCCTCCGCTGCGCTCTCTACATCACCGGTTGCCTCCGCCCCTCTCCGCTCTCTCCTCCCCTCAAACTCAAACCAGGTCATTCTCTCTCTCTCTCTCTCTAATGCTTCATTTTTATTGCTTACTCCTTCCGACTGACTACTTCCATCAATGCCAGGGACCAAGAACAAGAAGAAGGAAACGACAATCCTTCTTCCGTCTCCATGGACTGCAAAGTTCGTCTGCAAGTTCGATTAGATCACCAGGCAGCAGCAAGCAAACAGCACCAGGGAAGCTCTGTAATCGGTTACAACTTCATGTAACCGATTACAGGAAACCATGCATTTCTTCAGTTTTCTGTAACCGCAACACCCAGCCTTGTAACCGGTTACGCACTGTTCACCATCTTCTCCAACACGCACTTGGACTTTGTTCACCATGTAATCGGTTACCCTTAACCAAAATCGATTATGTGCTGCACCCCTTTTCATTTCCATAGGATTCAGATTGACATTTAATTTAAAGTTAAGGGCACAC
This sequence comes from Vigna umbellata, assembly GCF_029865625.1. Lineage (NCBI taxonomy): Eukaryota > Viridiplantae > Streptophyta > Magnoliopsida > Fabales > Fabaceae > Vigna > Vigna umbellata. The sequence continues at coordinate 31,504,776 of NC_142167.1, read as the reverse complement.
TGGACATTTCAGTTAAAATCATCGCAAATCTCCTCACTTTTGCGAGTGATGAAAAAGCGAGGTATCCTGCAAATCCGTCCGCGCAAATCGTCGCTGATCATCTCAAACGAACATCACCATTTGCTTAAATCATCGCTCTGTAATTCGCATGAACAGTAAATTCCGTTCATGCGAACACAGCCTAAAAGAATATTACTTTAATTTTAATTTATTGTTAAATTGAGTGTTGTTGTCAGAGGAACTTTGAAGGCTGGTAAGTGGGTGGTGAAGAGTTTGATGTTTTGTCAGAATATTTAATTTGATTTGATGCGTTTGACAATGTTGTTGGAAGCATGAGTTTGCCTCAGATAATACAGCAACACCTGTCAATGCCTAAATTTTGGTGGCAACTGAAACTAACGGTCACTTCATTTCCTTTACTTTTCCTCTCTCCACTCCTAAAACTTCAATTAACTATGTGTGTAAATATAATTAGTTTTATTTTATAAATCATTGATAATAAATTGATATAATTACATCAGATTAATTTTGTGAGATAATATTAATATGCAGATGTTGAGAATTTCATATTGATTAAGAATGAGGTAAATTTATGCTATTAAGCAGATATTAGCATAATGGTAAACTTAAAGTTCACTTCATCATTTTGTATAATTCATAAATATTTAATTTTATTAATTGTTATACCTCAATATAAAATAATAATGTTGGTATTATATTTTTATATATGTGTTGATATTGTATTATAATTATAATATTTTCAAGAGCCTCATTAAGATATGTTTGTTTCTACATATAGTTTTGTAAGAGTGTATTTTAATAAAATTTGAGCGAGAAGAGGAGTAAAAGTAATGTTATTTGGATTATGGGAAAGATGAGAAGGGAAGGAGTTCAAGAATTTTTTTTTTTTATGAAATTTTGTGAATGATGTAATTTGTTTAATAAATTAAAACATATTTTATTTGTTAAAATAAAATAAAAAATATCATTTTATCCTTGATAATAAAAGTAAGTTAAAATAAAATATAATAAGTGTAAATTATGTTAAAAATGAAATGGGAGTTATTATTAATGTAAAATTCTAAAAAATGGTATTTTAGAAGTGGTAGTGATTTAAAAACACTAATACCCAATTATTTTAATATTAAATGGTTTTAATATGAATAATTTCGTTATAAACAAGTTTCATTATTTTAAAAACACATTATTTTTCTACAAACCATTTGTCTAGAGTTATATGACTTCTCTCTAAGGATTCTTATTCAATGTTCGTCTGTTTGAAGACCAGAGATCGTATGAGTGATCTCGTGGCGAGATCTTCAAGACTAACTAATTAGTTTCTCATATAAAGTAAGTTGATTTTTTATTCCTTTTTTTGGTTAATTTCGTTTTTCTTGCATACTAGCTCTCTTTGTTTTGCATGTGAAGTTCGAGTTTTCTATAAGACTCTTTGTTGATCAGTAGTCCTAACGGTGTATCCTGATCGTGTTTCTGTGATTCGTAAGAGCATATATGAATTCATGTACATTGAAGCTACTTTAGGCTTTCTAGAGTGGTTTGGTCATTTGTTAGGTAACGGAAGCTATCCATTACTTTTCAATTTATGTTAAGGTTTATAATATGTGTTGTATGTTTGAAATGTTATGAAATTGATAGTTTGGTGTGATGAATGATTGATTGAGTGTACTAATCTTTGGATGATTTATTGGTTTGGAATGGTTGTTTAATTGATTTGAAATGTTGTTGCGATAATGTAAAAATACTTGGGTTTTCGAGTTTTAGAATTTCCTGAACTGATATAAGAGAGTTAGGAGGGAGTTGCTTGTTAAATTTAAAGAGTTTTGCTAGTCTGACTTGATGAGATGGAGTATATAATTGGTGTTTCTATTTCTAGGTATATGAATAAGAAAAAGGTCACGATATTGGATAAAAAAGGGGCTTAGTAAGGGGGGTCTTGATAGGTGAAATTCTAAAGGAGTGGTTTTTTAAGTCAATTTGGAGTTACGAATTGAGGTTTGTGGCATTTAGGACATAGTTATTTTATTATCTTGTTGAACACTGAGATGTAAGTATGTTAAGTTGGTAGTTGGGCTATGGTGGGTGTGAGCTTAATCTAATGGATAAAGTCATTGATTCGTGTTTAATCTGATGATTGGTTGTTTTAGGCATCAACGATTAGTGTTAGACTGTTTTGTAGGGTTGGAATGACATAAATCTTAAAATTATGTTTTGCAAAATTATGCAGACTCACTAAATGAGCATATACCCGTTGAGCGAAGTCAAAGTCAAAGAGCTACTACTTGGTGACCGCTAGGCGAGCAAAATTTCGCTAGGCAAAACCAAAATCAGAGAATTCACTGATTTGACAGTCGTTAGGCGAGAATATACTCGTTGACTGAATTTTGTGAGAATTTAAGTATGTAAGTTCTAGTGGTTTTCTCGTTGAGTGAGAAGATTTAGTCATTAAGCGAATGTGTTGTCAGACACTATTAGCTGAGCGAGCAGATTTAGTGGCTGAGAAAAATAATCAAAATTTTAACAAAATTTTCATATATCTCTTATGATGTTTTTATGTGTGATTATGTGAATGTTAAAAATAATTATTGGTTTATAATATGATTGTGAGTATATATTGTGGTTATTCATGTATGATGTGGTGATGATGACAAGTATGTTATTGATTACATGCATAGTATCAATGTTTGGCGTAATTTTGTGAACCTCGTGGTGAGACTCATGGTGGTGTTGAGTAGTTATATATTTGGTGTATATCCATGGAACTCATTCTATGGTGACGTTTATTACACTAGTACAAAAACATCGTATAACGTCGTTGTTTTTCGGCCTGTCACGTCGAATTCGAAGTCGACGTCATATCGGAAGACGCTAAATTGACGTTGAACATAGAACAATTCGACGTTATAAAGCATTCCTTTTTACAACTCTACGAGACCTAAAAAGCAGAAAAACAATAAAGTTCAGTTTTTGGTATTTTATAAAGCATGAACTATGAACGTGTAGTGTAGTATAAACAACAAACAACAATAACAAACAACAAACAAGTTCAATCAAACAACAACAACAAATTGGTTCAATCGAACAACAACAACAACAAACAAGTTGAACAAAAAAAAACAACAAATAAGTTCTTCAAAACGAAAACTAACCTTCAAAAGATGGTTTCGTCGAAATAAAGTGATGCCACCAATAAGAGAGAAAGCAGATTGCACCTATGAAGGACAAGAACACAAAAATAATCGGTCAAAACAAACGAAAATCATACATAAAGTAGTTAATTAACATGCATTTGTAACAACTAAAAGAAAGATTACATGTGATGGTCGTCAAACTTCGTTCCAGAAAAGTTTGAGCAGAGAAGAGGGTATCGCGTGCTAAGATAAAATGAATGAATTTTCAATATTCCGCTCAAATTTTTATTGAATTAACTAACCTTTTAATGTCTAACGCTGAGACATTCGACGTTTTATATCATTTTGACATTTAATTATAGGAAATTCGACGTCATACATAAATACATTTCCACCTTCTCGCCAAGCATTTTCGCAAAATTTACCCAATATAATAAATTGACATCGAGCTACAATTCTAAACTATGTTTAATTGCATATTTATTTACAAAAATTGTATTGATGTAGGGACTTAGTCTTGGAAGTTATATTGACGCTCCAATAATCATTCCATCTCAATTAGAGAAGGGGGGTGGGGGGGTATGTGGTGAGGAGTAGCGCATGAGCTAGTCTATGGTTTGATTCTTTAGCTATAGGTGGTAGACAATCTAGTCCTGTGTGGTAGCTTGGGGTGAGCTAACTGTTCCACTACTACAAGTGCAAAAACTTGTCATAGTCTAACATTACTATACATATCTAGATGGTCAAGTCTAAGTAGTCTAAGTGTGATGAATAGGTTTATATTTTGGTTTAAATCAAGGATGTAATTAGAATATATGGTTGTATGCCTTAGGATAGATTTATATAACTTGTATATATGTTAACTTTTGTATTTTATTGTATGAAATATCTTTTGGTACATTAGCTTACTCTTTTTTCTTTGTGTTTGTTTGTCTGTTTTGTTCCTTCTTGTTTGGAATGATCACCTGGGAGTAGAGGATGATGTCTTTGGTAAGCTGGTGCTAGGAGGAGATGGAGTTGAGGCATAGAGTAAGATGTTTGGTTTCAGTTTCATTCGTTTTTGAAAGATCCTGTTACACTTTTGGTTCAATGTAAGATCTTTAGTAGCAATGATATTATATATATTTTGCTATTAAATTATATCTGGAAATCTGTAATAGCATTTTATATACTTTCTTTGAGTTAATTGTTTTGTATTATTGAAGATGTGATGATTCCTTTGACAATGGAATACTATAAAATTTGAAATGTTACAATTTAAAATAAAAATTATATTGAAATAAAATGCAATGGGTATAACTTAAATTTAAATAAATTGTGGATGAGTAAATAATTTAAATGAAAATATTACTATTGTTATTAAAATATGTAAGTTATTATTTAAAATGAGAAAAATTAAAATTAACAAAATGATATTAAGCATGGAACCGTAAAGATATGACTTAGACAATTGAAAAGAAAAACAGAAAATTATTTTTGTAATTAAACATAGGATGACGTGACTTGTCATCCACAAAAACTAATTTCTTAAAATTTATGTGTAAATCTCACCAAACAACCATTTCCTTTTCTTTTCTCTATTACAATATATCATCCAAACAAACAGACTCTTATTTAATAATATCATATTGAAACACTCTCTATAGCGTAGTCATGTTCATATTTTTTTTCATAATTATATATGAGAGAAAGTTATTCGTATTTAGGATTCAATAAACTTATATATGTAAACACTTGAAAAAAAAAAAGGCAATCAAACTTCTAATGATTAGGTTATATATAAATATTTTTATTTATAGAAAAATATGTTTCCTTTTTATTTTTCTAAAAATATATTTAAGGAATTAACCGACCACGTTTTAACTTTTTGGATATTCAGTTATCACTTGGTATCCATGTGTCTTCATGGTAATCAAATTTGCTTTCAATAATATTATATATAATTCATTTAATCACTTTCTTTCTTAATCACTGTATAATTAAATCTAATATATCATATTTTATCCAATACAAGTCTGTTAAAAAGAATTTGGACGGGATTATTTCAAAATAATATTTTTAAATTTTATTTAATTACCAAGGTATCACATTGAGTTGTGCTTGTGAACCTTGATTAGACCAAAACCTTCAATGTACATGTAAGTCATACAATCAGTATCTAAAATAATCAGAAAGTAAAAGAAATCTAAAGTAAGAGTGTCAAACCTTGGAGGAATAACTATCAAGTGGCGAAACATGTCTTCATTGACCTCTCTTATACTTCTCATCTCATTTTCCTATATTTGTGGGTGGTTGTTGTTGCTGCCCTCCACATAAGCTTCTTAAGATTCTTTTTAGGGAATTTCTTCCTAAAATTGGCATATAAATGCCTTACACAAAATCTGTGTGCAACTCTAGGAAGTACATCTTGTACAGCTGGTAACAGTCCCTGTGAATGAGTCAACAATATGTTAAATGATATTTATTTCAAGTAATCGTTATAAGATAAGAGACAAAAAAATATAATGCAATTTACCTTGTGTTGATATGATATCAACGTAAGTTTTGATGACAACTCAGGTTTACCTTGTGTTGATATTATATCAATGTAAGTTTTGATGGCATATGCGAGTGGCATCATTTGATCATTTGCATCTCGAGCAACAGCAGTTAACAACTCACCATGATGTTTGCCTTTCAAAAAGGCTCCATCAAGGCCATGATTGGCCTGCATGAGACAAAACTATATTTGCATACCTTGAGGCATGCGTAGAACCTCAAAAATATTGACTTTCCATCATTTTTCTCAACTTTGACCTTGATAGTGGAACCTGGGTTTCTTGCTAATAGCTCATGAGCGTAATCACAAATTCTACTATATTGCATAGTGAAGGACCCTTCCACTTCGTCCGAAGCATAGGCTTTCACCCTGTAAGCCATATTTTTAGATATTGCTATGTTTCATTTCCTACTTATTTTATCTCTAATGTCAACTCCCTTAACATTAGAATTCTTTCTAACTGTTTTTTCCAATTTTTTACTTAGTCATTTTGCATTGAATAGGCCCAACTTGTGCTCCCTACTGCTTGTGTGCCTGTCCACCATAGTCCTCAATTGCCATGTATCTACTCCCTCCATGTAACCAAAATAAGTCATCCAAGGACATTGTCCTTTTTCTCCCACACACTTAAGCCTTATTCTTTTCTTATCATTTTTAATAAATTTGAGATTTTTTCCATCCTCTAATGCATAGGTTTTGATGGCATCCAAGATGCCTTGTTTCTGCCCAAAAATTGTCCCCACCTCCCACTTGAAATCAACCATATTTTTTTGGCATAGTGAATGTAATAAAATTCCCATATCCCTCTTCAACATCACTTTCTTCATCACAATGTCAAGAGAAGTTAAGTCCTCAGATTCCCATTTATCATTGAATAAACTGGTATCACTAATGTCATCTTCTTCCAAATCTGACTCAGAAATAACACTACAATCAACCTCCATATTACCAGAACTATCACTTTCTCTGAAGTCACACTGGACATTTATGTCTACTAACCCATCCATACTATTCACCTCACCATTATCATCATCTGATGTACTCCATTCACAGACTTGCACTTCTATGTCCTCCAACTCTTCTACTTTTGTTCTCTTAGCCTCACCATCATTTACTTTTGTCCTCTTAGCAAGTGCTTCGTCAACTTCCATTGTCTCACCCTTAATATCATTTACTTTTGTCCTCTCATCATGTGCTTCATCAACTACTATTGTCTCCTCAACATCATTTGCTTTTGTCCTCTCATCATGTGATTTATCATCTTCTATTCTCTCACCCTCAAGATCATCTCCTTCATCAACTTCTACTATGTCATCTTCAACATGACCTTTATCAACTTCTATTATGTCACCCTCACTAACATCAACTTCTATTCTGTCACCTTCACCAACATCAACTTTTATCCTCTCACCATCACCACCTACCCCCTCATCCAATTGTTCTGTGACACCACCATCTCCCACAGATTGCCTAAGACATACACCATCATCTGTGGCCTCACCAAACTGTGAAGTTACACCATCATTATCTTCTTTTGTCCTTTCATCCAACATTGCACACTCACCACCCTCATGCATCTCAGGTGCAACTTCCTCACCTCCTTCATGAACATTATATTCAATCATGTGAATAACATCAGGTTCAGACACAGTGTGCACAACATATAAATGAACCTGACCATTTAACCTAGCTAAATTGACCATATGCATGGCTCATACATCATCACACAAGGCTTCTACCTTATCATCTAATACAGGACCACATCCAACAGAATACCACAAATCCTTAAATCCATCATACCCAAGCCCTTTTACTACACTCACTACAACAAAGTAACTCCACAAGTCAGGGTCAAAATACATAGTATCACTTTCACTTTCCCCTTCATGCTTGAGGCATCCTTCGTTCACCAACTTCTCCCCATGGTGAATAACAACCTCTATATCATCCTCCATCACAGACAACACAATCAACAATATTCTACACCTATAAATAAACGTAAAACGACAAAAAACACCAAATACTAAAACATTCATCAACTGATAATGACAGCAGAAAAGGAACTTTAACTATGGGGGATATGCGGGACCACAACCACAATATGCATACAACACATTTTCGGACAACCCCAACTCCACATTCAAAAAAGCATGGCCAGATAACAACAAAAAGCACTGAATATTAAATTCATATCTATCTACAGGACAGATACTAACCTTCCACGAAAATCCACACCAACCGCTTGCGATACACGTTGAAGGACTTCGCGATTCACATTCAACCTTCAGATACCAACACTTACCCCAATCACGAAGCTCCAATGTTTTAATTTAGCAAATTTCGTCTCCACTAACGACTTCGCGCAAGGTTGCGATACACTATGCTTCAGATTTTCTCTTCCCAATTTTAATCCCAATTAAAATTTCAATGAACCGTAATTTGAAAATCTTTCAGAAAGCCCAATTTTTAAAATGTTTCTTTTATATAATGACACATATAAGGGTTTCTTTTATAAAATGTCACGTATAAGAGTATGTGGAAACAACCTTTCAAAAACTGTCTACGTCAACATCATAGGTTATCAAAAACTTAACCTCATTAAGTTAATTTAACGGCAAGGGTCCAATTGAGTCAATTTTTTAATATAAAGAACCAAATTGGCAAATTCTATAAGACATGATCTAACTGGAAAAACTCCACGTAAGGACTTCCTAAGGGGTTTAACCTAAATATAAATTATTTGGCATGAAATATTTATTAATTTAACTATCAATTAATTTCTGTCTCACAACTTAACCATCTTTTTATTAAAAATATTCCTCATGATTATGTTTCTTTGTTCATTAAATATTATTTAAGTGATCCCCAATTCTACATGTTACTATAGTTGGCATAGTTTAATTTTCGTATTATTTAAGCATCAAGGTTTGATTTTAGTATTTTATATAAGAGTGAAAATTTGTCTTTTGCGCGTAAAAAACTTGGAGGCTTCGAACATCCCCAACAAAATGTAATGATAGTGATCCCAAAGTCTTTCGTTTATAAGAAATAAGCTTAAGTATAAATTTTTCTGTATCCATAAAATATACATTTTTAATTTATACAAAACCTTAATTGTATGCTTTTTTCAATTTTAAAAAAATTAAGTTATTTTAGTTCACGTAACTTTAATACATATATTACAAAATTTATTAATAATTGAAATAATATATTAATGATAGAAAAAAAAATAGCATTAGAAAATTAAAAAAAAAAATCAAATTTGTAACAACTTTAATAAGCACGAGTGTATTGGCAACACTATTTAACCAAAAGTAGATTTGAACACAAGACTTTTTAAAAAAAAAAGGAAAAATATATAATAATGTTATAAAAGAGACAATTTAGTTATGTTTTATTTTACAAATAAACCAAATAAACATTCAAACTACATCTTCCCATTTTCAACTAGCAATTTAATCTATTATACACACACACACACACAGATATAGAATTTTAACTGTTTGAATTGTTCTTTCGAGAATGAACCTTTCACTATGCTAGTTCTAAAATTATGACAAACAATAAAATGTAAAAGAGTGTATTACAAAAATATTACTAACACTTCTCAAGTTACAAGACAAAGAAATGACGAGTCTTCGGGAGAAAAACAAAATAATTTCATCTACTAGACAGGGAAGGATATCTTGGGAGTGTCAGTGATTTGTCAAGGTGGTGGAATGAAGATAAACAACTATCACAAGAAAAGGACCAATTTAATGACAAGGGAAAAGGTCAAAATGATTCCGATCACTTTCAACTAATACCTTACATTCTGATTTATTTTTGTATAGCATTTTAAGTATTTAACCTAATGCAGTGTTTTAACAATTCAGCCTTCCCCATGAACTAATACACCCAATATCTCAACTTTCGGTGCTTCCCACTGCACAGCTCGTCCTGATAAAATTAATACACTCCAACTCGCACTCTCACCTCCGTCATCAAGAAACAACTGGTTCTTACCTTGTGTGATAAAACAACAAAATCTCTTTCTCTACCACCAAAACAGATCTTGTCTATTCACGAATACAATATTCCAATGTGTACATTGCATCATTCAACCTTTGCTACCACTTCACCAGCCAGGTTGCTTTCTACAACCGTTTCCCTTACAAATCTGGGAATTCAAACAGCATGAAAAATACTGCCGTGAATAAACAAAACAAGAAATTTTCTTTTGCAAGTTTGAACTAAGAAGTACCTTTCGAATTTGTCACGCGATGATTGCAATACGTAGATTGAAAGGATGAATGACAACATGAGCCCTGGATATGTTTAAAAGCAGAAACAGCATAAGTGCACACGCGCTTAGTAAAATACAACGTTATCTACAAATTCATAGTGTTTTAGTTATAAAAAATGAATATTTCAAGTAATTTAAATCCTGAGCAAACTTACACTGTTGAAATCCTAACGATAATATTGCGACTATTTGTAAAACTAAAATTATGGTGTAGCCACGTATGTTGTGTGCAGCAAATGACAGATAAAGGGTGCCAAAATATTTACTCTCTTGTCAATCGGTAAATCCAACAGAATGGGAGTTAAATTTCAAGGACGACACACTAACAAGAGATCTTCTATTATATGTGTGGATGGGTGTCTTAACATTAAATATTAGATGTGTGTGTCTTAACAAAACTAAACGACAGGATTACTTTAAAAGTAAAAAGAACACGATACTCCGCTCCCCATCCCTTACCCCAATCCCACCTTTCCCTCGTCCAAGTTTCAGAGAAATGACAATTCTCAATACATACAGGACCAGCGAGGAAGGAAAGATTTTGTTCAAGGGCAAATAATATGCTTATGGCTCATTGTCAGGTCAATAACCTACAAATAAGTGCCATTATATTTTTTACAAGAGAAATGGCTTAGTATAGTCATGACAATTCATTGATGGAGAAGTCACATGTAGCTTGCTTATGTATTTATAGCTCCTGTTTAAACAGATAGTTGAGCAATATGTGGGCCAAAAGTATATAATATTCATTGATGAAACGGGACATACTGTAATTCATTAATAAATTCAATCGGAACCAAAATCAGAACAACTTTCCTGGCTACATGGGCAGAATGAATTTCAGCTAGAAGCTGTTACAGGTGTTTGGAACTAGAAGCAGTTTTAGGAGAATTATGAAAGGATAAACTACAAAAAGTATCAGAACTTGGGAAAACAATTCTACAAACCTCTGAAATATGGAACCAGCACATGGGAGAGGGAGAGGAGAGAGTCACGTGAGCACTTTTATTTGAAATTTTCCCTGGCCCTTAAATTTTATCTAAAGGTGATTACAGAATGTTCTCACTCATCTCTCACAATCATCAAGTATTCTCACTAAATATGCTCCATATATGCAAAGAATCAGGAGAAAGTCATTAATTTACCTGAACCAAAAAGAACAAAAAATCCTGAATTCACATCTATCTCTGAGTGCTCCTTCCTGAAATATTTCAGAAAGCATACTAAGCAAGTGTTCCTTTCCCCAATCTATGAAATTTATTATTATTCAAAATGATGAACATGACTAACACATATAGAAGGAGCACAGAAAATTCATGTCTTGTGTTCATTCAAGTGTTTTAATAAATACTGCAACTATAGGAGTTAAGAAAACAAATTATGTTTAAAGGAAAAAGTTGATTAGTGATTTAGATGAACTTAATGCCTACACGGCATGTGTATAAATAGAAGATGTTTGTCGTCAAGTTGGTGAACTGTGAACTGCAAACCAAAAGGATGTATATAAATTGATGATGTTTATCGTCAAGTTTGGGAACTGCAAACCAAAAGGAAATAACAAAATAAGGGACCATGTTGCAACAGTAACCGTTTCCATAAACACTACTATTAAATTATTTAAATTACAACTTGTTTGCTATATCATCATCGATAAAAGGGGTATTAAAACATATACCTGTGAATCTTGGGAAACTGAATAAAAAACTTAAAAAGAACAAAATCATCATCAATGAGTGCAAAAGCGTTAACTTGCCTCCTTTTTAGATTAATATTATAGGTTAAATACTATAGTAAAACTAGTAAAAGTCCTACCACATAACGCTACTAGCATAACAAGGTTTCAAAACAATGAATCCCAACATCATAACCCAATCCCTCGAATGCAAGCAAATTATATCAAGGGCTTCCATAACAATAAATGTGTTCAAACTTCAAAATTAATATTGACAAACTATATAAAATGTTTACATACACAGCTGAAGTTAAAAAGACACAAACCATGTATATCGGACAAGTACATGCTTGGGCCAATGCTCAGGGTCCCAGAATTGTCTACGAATCTCAGGGTGAATTTCAACATCTATGAAAAAAAAAATATTCTGTCAGTATAACCAAGTTCTCAAGGCCACTAGAAATGAGTTATAAAAGCAAAACTTAAGTAATCATATTGCCCAATGTTTCTCATCAATATACCAGACAAATAACAGATAGGAATTCATCAAAGTGTAAGGTATCAGCCTACTTATATTCTTTATGAAAGGCAATGTCTACAGAATATACAGGTTCCACAGAATCAGGTCTCATCATCGATAATAAAAGTTTAACAACACCGAGTCACAACCTTCAAGTTTCTCAAGATTTTACAATAACAGAGAATTATATTCCTTCAGACATTGGTAAGAAAAGAAAAGAAAAATGTCTTCACTAATAATGTGTAAGGTTAGAGCAGAATCAACAAAACAGAGACTGCAGCATCCATACATGAATATGATAAATGTCATTGAAATTATACACGCTAGATAAAATTTATATGTAGAATGGTCATGTCGTAAAAAGAAAAGTTTGATAAACATAAAATTAGAAGGAATTGAAGAATTAGAGAGTTAAATGATGACAAAATTTCAAATAAAGTTTAGGAACAATAAATTAAAAATCTTTTGAATCTATGCAAGCAGTTTACGAAACAGTCCCTAACATTTCAGACGAATCTTGACAAAAGGTCACATGTGTAAGTTAAGAATAATACTTTCACTTTCTAAAGTTCTGAAAATGCAGTGGACTTAGACGTGTTATAACCCAGATATCAGCCTCTAGGTAAAGAACTCTATGTTTTAAAAATGTGATTAGAGAAGAACAACGTACAGTGATGAGGCATATCCACAACTTTAGCCGTGACACCATGCAAATCACTTCCTGAATACCTCTGCGTCACATTAAAATTCCAATCAATCGATGTGCTACCGAAACAAGTTGAATAAACTGAACAAGATCAAATCGATGACCTATCTTGAACACAAAAATACCAGATTGACTTCAATCATTGGAACCTCTGTACTTTTACGATTAACCACAAGAAGCCATGGGATTAAAAACTTTTCCCTCCCAACTTGAAATGATCTGCAGATAAATTTTACATGAGGAAAACTATAACCATATTTTCTCAAGAAGTAATGCAATTAAAGACACAAGGTCAACCGAATAGAAACTGATCACGACAATGCAATCACCACATAAATAAAAAGAGGATACAGTAAATAAATAGCACAGAATTTCATTTATTTGCGTTCAGAGATACATTATTCATTTCATTTCCTGTAACAAGCATTCCAAGTTCACTTTTATCACCCATGCACTACAAGAAAAATAGAAAATCAGCATCTCTTGCCAGCATATTGCTCATTTTAAATGTGGTTAAAATTCCATAGCCCTAAATTCAGCCACACTACCTTCTAATTTTCCTTTTACCAATATTCCAGTATAACTATCCCTGAATAGAGAAACGAATCAGTCACGCACCATTCACTCTGCACAGAATACCTTTCTAAGATCCTCATTTGACAAAGAGAGTCGCAGTACAAACATCAAATCCTTCAGATTACTTCTTACCAAGTTCAAGTTTACTTAGAGGCATTTTTTCCTTATAATTTAGGTAAATTCAAACGCTCAACTAAAAATCAGGTAAACTCAAAAGGCACACATTAAAAGTAGAGAATTTAAATTTCTCACAATTTATAAGCATCAGCACCAGTGAAACCCGTGGGTTTGGGTATTGGCATCAACACCTACAAAACCAGTTCCCGAAAAGAAAAAATAGCGAATTATAATTATTAATTAATTAAATTAAGAAAACCCTAATTCAACGAACTCGGTACCTCGCGATTTACAGCGAAGATGGGGCAGTGGCGACCAATGAGGTCGTGCCACACGGTTCGCGACTGCAATCACAGTAGAAGAAAACGAGTAAGAGATGAAAAAGCGCCGTACAAAAGGAAGAGAAAATTGCAGAGAGTGAAAAGGTAAATGGGAACGAACGGAATGGTATTGACCCATGCGGCTCATGGGAACGATGTCGCCGGGTCTGTAAGCGACAGCAATCGGAAGAAACGACGGCATCAGAAGAAAAAATGACAGTGGTAGAAGCAGTTTCACGGTAGCTGCAGCCATGGCTACCAACTGTAACAACAATTCAGCGTTTCAGGTCTCTGACTCCGACTCAAGCTGTCGTGTTAGCATTACGCCCTCCGTTTTGGAGGTCGAAGCACCGTGTTGCCATTTCTACGTATTGGACCGAGCCATGCTCCTGCGGGCTCCGTACGGCCCAATTTCCAAAAAAGTCTCGATTTAAAAAAATAGTAACTTCTTTTTCCTTTTGAACCTCCATTTTTTTATCTGGACTCTTAACGATATAGAAACATTTGATGTACCCAAACCGTACCAAAGTAAAATTTGATATGAATTATTGTTTGTTTCTTTAAGCATTATGAATGAAAGAGAATGTATGCAATAATTGCATCGCATAGAGGGTGCAGTGTTTGGTGTTACTCTCTGTATAGGTTTCTACTCCAATCTCCATTGTGGAGGTACCGTTGTCGATGCTGTTGCAAGCAACAGAGGCAAAGGGCAATTCAACGTTGTTCTCTGTGACACCCATCGACACCTACAATAGATGCCATTGCCATTATTGGATCCATTATTGCCACCACTGGACAGATAAAACAGAAAAGGTGAAGCAAGTTGTATTCAATCAGAATGAATTAATGAAAAAATAAATATGGTTTTAGTCATGGAAAATTAGAATTTTTTTTTCTCGAATTTTGGTTCAGTTTAATTCTTAAATTTTGAATATAAATATATATTATTTTTCTAATTCAAAGGCTTTAAATTTCGTTAAGTTTAGAATCATCTTTTAAGTTATTTACATAATTTTTTACACGTAAGAATTCAAATATTATTTAGAATATTATTCATCGAGTCCAAAAAAGTTAAGCTCCAAACATTTATAGTGTGTTCGCTTTAAGGGTGTGTTCTTTTGAAAGAATTTGGGGGAGATGATTTGGGGGAGATGATTTGAATGGATTTAAGTGGATTTGAGGGTAATTTTTTTGTTGTTTTTTTGAGTGGATTTGTGGTTAATTGAGAGTGGATTTGGAAGTAAAGTTTGTGAGAATTAGTGTAGGATTTGATTGATGTGATAGATTTAAAAAATTAGTTTAATTGGTATAAATTAAAGATTACCAAAATGCTCCTAGTTATAAAAGTAATATAAAATGTTATTTATTAATGTTATATTTAATTATAAAAATGTTTATAAAGAGAAAAAAATTATAAATAATTTTTAAAATTATAAAAATTATAATGTAGTAAAATAAATTTATTTTTAAATGTAGTATTTATTTGTAACATATTTTTTTGTTTTGTTTTTATAATAAAATGTTTCTTTTTTTTTCATAAAAATAACTTAGCTTCTATATTTATAATAATTTATTTCTGTCCAAATAAATAGAATCAAAAAATATTTCTTAAAGTAACTTTGTAATATAAAGAGTATTTTATTATTTTTATTTGAATTTTTAAAATATGAAGATTTATCCCCATAAAATTTGAATTAAAAAGCCTATAATTAAGAAAGAAAATTTATCCCCCCACACATCCCCAACCTCCTGCCGCCACCCCCCCTTCAACTTCCATCACCACTGCATCTGCAGTAATACTCAAGAAAATTTATCCCCCCACACATCCCCAACCTCCCGCCACCCCCCGCCCAACTTCCATCACCACTGCATCCGCATCTCTGTAATACTCACCACTGCATCCGCATCTCTGTAATACTCACCACTGCATCCGCATCTCTGTAATACTCATTCACCAGAAAAATATTCCTCAATCGTCGTACCCTCCCACTACCCAGAACTCCCTCCCCTCCCCGCCTACAAACCCCACACACCCAGCCCGAAACCCGGTCCACATGCAGTAAATAGCTGCCGGGACTCCCTCCAATTCATCCGCCTCCGACGAAGACGACGAATCCGACCGTGGAACCTGTAACAGATCATGCTCGCTCCGGTGAAGATCGTCTCCGGTGATAGGGAACCGGAGGACTGCCGCGTCGGAATCGCATCCGCCGGCGATGCTGCTCCCTTGCGTACTTGGTATCTTGCGGTTGAAAATGGGGAAAAACGCGTCGTCGAAACAGGCTTCCAGTTTCAACGTAATACCCCTCCAAGTAACCAAAACAACGAAGTTCTGTAATCGGTTACCACGTAGACGTAACCGATTACAGAAATGCTCACATTCCTTCACATCACTGTAACCGATAAACCAAAGGCTGTAATCGGTTACGGTTGAGACTGGCACTGTTCATCATCTTCTCAAACACGCGGTGGTGCTCCTCCCGCCTCCCTGCTGCAAGTGGAGGTCCACCACGGAAACGGCGAGATGGCGGCTAAGCTCTAGGAGGTCGATTTGTTGGCAAAAATTGTGGCGAGAAACAACAACATCGCGGCGACAGATTTGGCAGCACCAGGACGAGGAAGAGAGACATGGACAGAGAATAATGTGCAGACAGTTTAGAGGGCACATATGTAATTTGTGAACAAATCAGCGCAAATCTCCTCTTGATAGTGAGATAAAAAAAAGAGCTTCATCCCGCAAATGATCGCTTTTCTTCGCTCACAAATCAGCACAAACGAACAGCTTGTGCCTCACAAATCATCGCTCTCTTTTCTTCATAAACAGTGTTTCACCTTCAAGCGAACAGAGGCTAAGGGAAAGTAAGGAAAAGCGAGCGGTGATTTACGAGATATTTGTTGCTCGGTTAACTGATTTGCGAAGAAAAAAATGCGCTCATTTGCGAGACGAGAGTGCTTTAACCATCCCGCTATTTTGAAGAGATTTGCGTTGATTTACGTTTAAATGACATATGTGTCCTCTAATATTTGTAAAATCCCACACACTGTGCTGTCAGTGACTTTGCACAGTGTGTCACTGTGTCACACAACCTGTCACAACTAAACAAAGCTACTGTGGCCATGTGAGGAGTAACTTTGCAGGTTCACTAGCCATGCATTTGTTGCTTTTGCAGTGCTTGGTTGAGAGTGAGAGCAGCAAGGGAGTTCATGAAGGTAATCTATTTTTGTGTATGTGGTTGTTGCAGGTTGGAGGGATGTGCTTGAGATGAAGACGAAGAACTGGGTTGATTGATGACGAAGAAGAAGCTTCATGTTGAGGAGGTTGATGGATGAAGATAAAGAAAGCTTCAAGCAGCAGTTGAAGAAGAGTTTGATGTTCTTCAGGACTGTATATTCGATTCCACAAATGGGGATTGGGTTCGAGTGGTGAGAAGAAAATCCACATCTTTGTATTCGGTTTCATCTCAAGCATATATGGTTCCACTGCTCTCAAGAAATTTCACACAACGCGTATTTGGTTCCATAGCGTGCTATATTCGGTTCCAGCTCTTATGGGATTTGAAGAATGCTGCACAAGTTGTATTTGGTTCCACTGTGTACTCAATTCCTAGGTGCGATATTCACTTCCCAAAGTTGCATTCGTTATGACTGATGCGTTTGGAAGGTTGTTGGCGTCGTTGTGCAGGAGATCATGTCCATGAACGTGCACATGCAGCAGCAGCCCTATACAAGACAGAGGGAGTTGAACGATTTCGTTTTAATGGCAGCAGGCTAACCCATTGGGCGATTCGCTCGCCGCCTCTAGCTGCTAGACGCTGCTCCTCTCCGGTGCAGAGTCCCGTCACCGCCACCAGCTAGTGGAGGCGGTCGGGACAATTGGGCGGGGCGTGGAGGCGTGCCCCGCCGATACTGCTGATTACATGTCGTGCGAGGATCCGAGGCTGAACAGCCAACTGAGCAAGGAGATGAACTACTACAGGGAGAGGCATTGTCCCAGGCTAGAAGAGTTGCCACTCTGCTTGATTCCGCTGCCGAACGGTTATCGAGTGCTGGTGCCGGACCGGAGAGCTTGCACAAGGTTGGTGTTGCGTTTTTGTTACTTTTAAGAAAAGTAGCTAAGCTTCTTCTATGAGATCAACTTAGTTTATACTTAAGCTGGATTGTAAAAGTTCTCTTATTTGAGTAACTCACTGATTGACCCCTAACTAACTAATTAAGGCCATTTAATCAATAGACCTATCATTTTCATAAGCTCTCAAAGGAGTCTTTCAGTAGGGGTGAGTTGTATACTCCCTTGTACGTGTTTAATTCATATAAATAACAAAACCGATTAAATATTTGTCAGAATCTTAGTTCAAGCAACTTTATAAATAACAAATAAAATCATAATAATAAATAATATTACAAAAATATTACAATTAAAAATAAATTTATTTTATTAAAATAAAATTTTTGTACTATATTAAAATTAATTTTAATAATTATAAAATTAATTTTAATAATTAATGTTAATTTTTTACTTTTTATAAAAAAATTTACTCTTTATAAACATTTTTACAATTAAATATAACATTAACAATTATCATTTTATATTACTTTAATAACTAGGGGTATTTTGGTAATCTTCAATTTTTACCAACTAAACAATTTTTTTTGTCATATCAATCAAATCCTTCACTGATTCTCACAAACTTTACTTCCAAATCCATTCTCAATTACCTCCAAATCTACTCAAATAAACAACAAAAAATTTACCCTCAAATTCATTCAATCAATCTCCTCCAAATCATCTCCTCCAAAAACACCCTCAAGTGAACAAAGCCTTAAACAGATAGGTTAAAACAAAAAATTCGTTTATTTTTAAAGTCTAGGAATTCACGTGCAAACTTTCACACATTCTTAGATGTTACAAAAATTATAACATGACATAAGAATTTATATTAAAGAAAAACCCTCAATTAGGAATTACATAACTCATTTGTTTTTCTAAGAACCACGTTGTCATTCCAAGAATCGAATGTTACTTCATGGAAGAAGTCACCTTAGACACATAGTAGCTTATGCTTATCCTTAAATCCAATCCTTTTAATCTAATCTTATCTATGAAGAATAAAATCAAACAAAAAAAAAGAATATATATATATATATATATATATATATATATATATATATATAACTAATTAACATTATTTTAATTCTCAATGAAAGAAAGGTAAAGATTAAAACATGTTAAAACATAAAATATACTTCATAATTATGAAAAAACGCAAACCAATTAAAAGAAAAATATTAGAAGTCTCACATTAACTAGTGATAAACCTCAAATTACAAGTCAGTTTTGTGAGTTTGAATTCTGCTTAAAATAACTTCTTGACGTAGTATCAAAGTTAGGAGTTTGAGTCTATCTTAATAAAATTTATTATTTTTTAGGTTTATTGTGTGACTTGTTATCCAGAAATTTGTTGTTTGTTTGGGCTTATTTTGCCACCTGTTATCAAACTACTATTGGACCACAAGAGGTATATACCTTGGTATGAGGAAATGTATTAAAAGTCTCACATTAACTAGTGATGAAGTTAGTTTAGAGTATATAAATGAGTGTAAATTTCACCTTACAAGTAAATTTTATGAGGTTGAGTTAGACTTAGACTTTTTAATATGGTATCAAAGCTAGGAGTTTAAGTCTATCCTAATAAGATTTGTTGTTTCTTTGACTTATTGTTTGACTCGCTATCGAAATATTTGTTGTTTGTTTATACTTATATTTCCAAACGTTATCAGGATGCTATCGTATCACCTGTTAGAAAGTGGGTTTTTAAGCCTAACTCAACCCCACAAAATCGGCTTGTAGGGTGAGGTTATATTCAACATCACCCATTAATGTAGTCTCACGTTCGAGATGTATATACCTCCGCTTGAGGGGTGTGCTAAAGGTCTCACATTGACTAGTGATAAAATCAATTTAAAATATATAAGTGGATGTCTCATTTTATAAACTAGATTTATAAGATTGATTTAGACTTAAAAGTCATTTCTTAATAAAAAAGCTCTACCAATAAGATTTAGAAATTAGAATAGAACTTGAATACTAAAAATTTGGAGATTTATGAAAATTATTATACATAAACACATTAGAAATAATAGTTAATGGTATCAAGATTACGTAAATTGAATATTTAGAATTAAATTTTCAAAATTAAATTATCATCTTTATAAATATAGGGTTTATCATAAATTTACAATTTACTCATTTCTTACAAATTTCATCTAGTGTCACCAAAAACATTTCTCTACATTCAACATGAATTGCTTAATCACATATTCGGTTTGGTTTGAAACATGTCTCAACCTAATATACACACATTGTTAGTAAGAGGAATGACGACTAATTCTAATTACTTAATAGATGTTGATGAAAACGGGATGGTGTATGGAATCACACAACACCAAAGACTTCAACGTCAATCTAACCATTTCATTCGGGGTAATTATTTGGCTTTGGTTTTGTATCAAAATCTTCCAATCTTTGATGTACAAGGTAAAATGTCTGTCTTTCTTTCTCTACTTGTTCTGCTTTGGATTTTTTTATAAAGTATTCATGTATATCAACATTACTCTACCAGTTTTGATTAATGAGTCCTGCAATTTTATGTTATTTTCATTAAATTCTTGATTTGGTCTTTTGACGGTTGATCATTTTCTATAGCTCCATTTCATAATGTTAATGTAACCTCATTAGAAGAGAATACAAGAATGGGACTCCAAAGAAGAAGGAACCACCACAGATTTCTCCATCGGCAACACAATATGCAAGAGATCAAAGGTCACTCCAACTTTCATTCCCACGTAACTATTTCTCCATATGGAGTTCCAGAAACAACAAATCATTCAAGAAGTTCTTTAATGCCCATACAAAATGCACCTAATGGAGACAATATGCATAATCTTCATCCTCTTGCGTTTCCTATAATATGTCATTCTTTTAACTTTTGGTAATTCTTTGTACTTAAAAGCCTACTTTCGTTCTCACGTATTATTCTAGTTTCTTCTGCAGAAATTTCCTTCGTATATGCTCATGGACATTGATGACATGTCATACGAGACATTTTATAATGTGCAATAATCTCCTTCATTAGGTGACCCTTACAGTGATATGTGCTTGGACATTGATGGCATGTCATATGAGGCAAGTATACTATATATGTATAGTATTATGAGTTTTTTCTATGAATACTAAAACCTTAGTGACTATGAAAAACTTTATATTGCTAACTGTTTAAAATTGGACAATAGGAGCTTGAGTTAAGTGAATGGATCAATGACAACTCGGAAAGGGGTTTGTCAGAAGACATTATTGTAGGACAAATGCAAACAAAAAGTTATGTACTACCTGAGAACTTGGAGGATGGGGAAACTGATATTTGCATAATATGTCAAGTATGAAATATAGTAACATGTATATTTTATATTTTATAGGGTACTAGTTTATTTGTCTTTTTTATGTATTAGATTGAGATTATTAATTAAAATTTGATATATAAAAAATATGGTTAACTTTATCTTATATTAATTTGAATGTTTGTGCATGATTTCACAAGATGAATATAAGAATAAAGAGGAGATTGAAATTCTTCAATGCGGACATGAATACTATGCAAAGTGTATAAGGAGATGGTTATATGAGAAAAATGTATGTCCCGTGTGCAAGTCAAAAGCATTGACTATTGGGTAGATGTGGAAATTAAAACTACATAATTCATTATTTGAGTGAATTCATATTTTGTTCTGGATATGTAATACATATTCCTAACATCGTTGTAAGCATGAAAAACTCATTGTTTACCGTTTTTATGAACTAGTAAATGCGTAGTTCCGTTATTAAATTAGATAATAAAATATATTTATCATGTTATATTGTTGTTTAAATGTTAATTTTGAAAAATTACATTGTTAACTTTTTCATATTTTTCGATAATGTCTTATTTTCAAGTGCATGACATAAAAAACTTTTATCATACACCAAATATTAATGTGATTGCTTTTTATAAATAACATTATAATCAAATTAGTTGACAGGAAACAAAATTCATTATTAATCATATTCATCAAGAAACTACTTTCTTAAATTTTTTAAGGTCTATTAATTTTTCTTTTAATAATTGGAATTAGAATTCATGGGTACTTATCAAACTGCAAATGTTTGGCTTTCGAATGTATTAATAATTTGGAGGTTACTCTTATGAAAGAATATGGAAGGTCATTCAAAATCCTCATAAAAGGTCGTTAAAGCTTTCATTGTTACATCGTTATCTTTTTATATTATTTAAAATAAATATCTATTTTTCGTAGTTAAAATTCTATAAATGATTTGTTTGAATATATATATATATACTATATATTTAATTTATATTATGATATAATATTTCGTTAACAATATATAAAACAAATAATTATTTAAGAACAAATATTTTTAAAATATATATTGATTATATATTTCAAACGTGCCAGTATATTATCTCGTTTTAATTGTTAATAAGGTAATTTAAATAAAAGGAAAAGTTTTAATGATGGGTTGTTTATTTTTTTAATAATTATTTTTATTTTGTATATAAAATTGTAAAATAGTAAAATTATTATGTAATGGCATATAATGAAAATTATGTTATATTATTGTAATTGTTATATTAAAATAATTAAGTAGTAAATATACGTGATATCATAATAATTTAAAAGTTTTAAATATAATAAAGGAAATTAATATCACAACGTTAAATATAAATATAATATATTGTTGTTAATTGATTTTACGAAGTAAATAATTTAAAAAGTTATATGGAAAACATAATAATTTTTATTTATATGAAAAAATAATCAAATATAATAAATTAGTGAAATTATTATTTAATGAGATATAATGAAAATATTATGATAGTAAAGAATAAGGTGATTGAATACACTTTTCATTTCTTGGAGTTTGAAATTATATTATGTTGCCCTAAATGTTACATCTATACGATAATAATTTCAATTTAATATATAATAAATGAAATTGATATTACAAGTGTTGTTGATTGATTTTTGAAAATAATATGTTAAAAATATTATATGGAGTAGAATACTCTTTTACAAAGTTATTATTTGTTTCAGGTTATGAAAAACTGTTTTGGAATTATATTATGAAAAAAATGATAAAATATAATAAAATAGTGAAATTATTATTATTTTTTGGCGCTGCTTGATCCGCAAGTCAAAACATAACCTTATTTTTCTTGCACTAGGTCTCTTTCTCCCTGTGCTAAGCAACTTCCAATTTAGCTTGATGGTTTTGATGTTGTTGGCTGTTTTCTTATCTAGCTCTTTTTCACCCTTTTAATTAAAAGTTTCAACATTTTAAATTTGCAGAATTAAAACTAAGTCGTAACTTTACCAAGAATATAATTCAATGACAAACTTCTGAAATTACTAAAATAATTGAGAAATGAAATTAGTCCATTTATATTATTTTTAGAAATGCATAACTCAAAAACTTTAAATAAACCAAAGTTGTTCCTCACTCTCGCATCTCTATCATGTCTCTAGAACATCTGCAATATCCACTTCTCCCTACAATCAAGGATCATACAATATCGCAAGACAAACACAATAACAAACACAAACAAATATGGGTAAGCTACCATAACATAACCAATAACTATATAACATGTACATGACAAGTAAGCACAACTTAATAACAATCATTCATCTACAGTGCTATCCTTACTCACATAATCATTTCTATACCATGATCATTGTAACGTCTACTCCAGGCTAAGCACGCTTAACCATGGAGTTCTTATGAGTCAGGCTACCGAAAAGTAAATGCATTTTGGTGATATGAGTAGTCAAATCAATTTCTTTAAGCTATCCTTCAACTGTATAGTCACATACCTACACAGTCTCCAGATCCCTCTCATTCCGGTGTATGTTCGATTCATCCATGTACCCCTTCCACCCGAAGCTGCCAGGAGCCGCTCCTTGTCTGTGCCCCCTGCACCATGCTTCTTGCACCGGCGTCACTCCCCGCCCTCGTCAGTGCCCGGGTGTCACATGCCCACCAACTTCCGAATGGTTCGTCCTCGAACCACACCGTACTGGGAGAGGCTAGGCTCTGATACCATCTGTAACGTCCCGGCAACTCACAGGGACCGTTGACTGCCCCCACAGACCACCACCAGGCTAAGCACGCTTAACCATGGAGTTCTTATGAGTCAGGCTACCGAAAAGTAAATGCATTTTGGTGATATGAGTAGTCAAATCAATTCCTTTAAGCTATCCTTCAACTGTATAGTCCCATACCTACACAGTCTCCAGATCCCTCTCATTCCGGTGTATGTTCGATTCATCCATGTACCCCTTCCACCCGAAGCTGCCAGGAGCCGCTCCTTGTCTGTGCCCCCTGCACCATGCTTCTTGCACCGGCGTCACTCCCCGCCCTCGTCAGTGCCCGGGTGTCACAATCATCATCAACATTCTCATTAACTATATCATGATTATATCATCCATGTTACTTTTATCAACATCGTTTCGAAACACATCGTCATTACAAATCTTCATCACATGTACCTTCATTAGAACTAATCTCATCTTGAATCCTTCATCATGAATAACATCATGAGCCTCCAAAATACCATAAACTCCAAAGTCAAAAGAATTAGTCACACTCTTGTACCCTACCTCACAAATCTGTAGTCTCCCCTACAGGTTCCTTGTAGCCTCTCTGACAGGTTTGCTCAAGTAGTCCCATCATCTGGTTAAGGAACATGTTTCTTGCCACCCAGGGACAAGGCAAACACCATCACCCCCATACAAAGAAGGCTCAATACCCGAGCACCCCCTTTTCACACACAAGGCCAAAGGGAGCCGTTATCTCGTATCAGACAATCGATAGTCTCAAGATTTACTAGGTACAACAAGTGGACCTATCCCCAACTCTTATGCTCATCAACCACACACTCAGGTGTACCCCAACACTCACTTGTGTTCCAACATCAATCAAACGTCTATCTATCCTGATATTCTTATTCCTTGCCTAACATTATTCATTCATTATTATCTAAAGTCTTATTCAAAAATACAACTTACTCAATGGACCCCTCGTAGGTTCCATTCAAACAATAGATTACAAAAAAAATAAATAAATATCATTCAATATCAAACCAAAAGTAATAAATCATTTATTACTTTAATTAATCATTAAAGTCCCATTACTTTCTTTTTAAACTAAATAAATTTCTATTTCCAATTTAATTTTTAATTAATTTAATTTAACTTTAATTTAATTTTAGAGTCATAAATTTTATTTTGAATTTTCCTCATCTTATTCTTATTATTATCTTTGTTTCATCCATTGCAATTCAAGTCCAACCAAAGTCCAAGTCTAGGCCTAGAGGCCTAATAGGTTCAAATTGTACCAACCCAAAGTCCATAGAATACGTCGTCGGTGACCATCATGAACTCTCACCGCCGTAAGGAAAGGAACAATCCTCTGTCAACCAACTCAGACCCCAAAATCGCGTTGATACGCTGTCATTGAAGCTATCAAATTAATATTACTTTTCAAGGCAACTTCACTATTGTCAAGTAGTATTCAAGAAAGTAGATAGGGTTAAAGTAATCCTAAGTCGTCTCCCAATGAATACGAAATTGCTTTTCAATATTTGACTCTTATAAATGTTATGCTATGCTCAAGAATAAAAGGGAGAAACTATGCTAATGAAGTTAATGTTTGAAGAACAAATAGGAAACTTACAAACAATTATAATGAAATAGGCTAATTCCACTGTTTTTCCAAGATAAATTCATCGTTAGTTATCCATAGGTCATTATTCAATTGATTATTGTTCGAGTTTCAAATTAATTAAAGTACATTCTTAATAAATTTGATGGAGATCATACAATCAACCAAAGATTCTCAATCAAATGCATGATCTTTCTAGATTATTCACAATGAATTCAACCAAAGTACATTCTTAATCAAATCATATTGTGTTTAATCATATGTATTCTTAAATCTCCTAACCAAGTTAAAAGTTAATTAATCAAAGTAAATTCTTAATTAATTGTAGTTGAAATTCTTACCACCAATCAAAGTAAATTTTCAATTGGTACCAAAAACTCGTTTAATCATATGAATCAAAGTACATTCTCAATCAACCCTATAAACCATTGAACTCATATGATAATCATGCATGTAGTTTTGAAACACCTTATGATGTAGAAATCATTACTTGTAACTTGATTGAGAGATGAAAGACATAGAAGAAAAATAACTCAAATCAATAATCAAAATAAACACATACATTAATTCAAATTAACCTCACCATTCATAATGAAATTATAGTGTAATAACTCTAGAAGCTTAGCCTTCCATGAATGGAGTGAAACACATGGTAAAATAAAAGTGAGAGGAGTGGTGGATGATTGCTTCCAGTGGAGGAGTCTGAATGAATGAATGAGTTATGATTTCTGCCTTCCGTGAGTCCCTTTATATAGGCTTGATTGTGTTTGGACTTTGGTCATTCTGTTGATAAGATATTTCATCTTATATCTTCTAAATATTCAACATATTTAATTAATTAAAAATATCAACTCAATTGTCTCTGAAATTCCATTTATGTCCTTCTTAATTTTCCAAAATTACAAAAAAGTCCCTCAAATTCCCTTTATTTACACTTTAGCCCTTTCTTTCTTTTTCAAAATTTGCAATTAAGCCCTTTTAGTTTACCAGAGTTCGACCAAAAGGCACTTGTTTGACCAGCTTTGACTCAGATGGACGTGGTCAAAATTAGGGTTTCAGATTGAAGGGTCTTTTACGATTTTGCCCTTCCACCTTCCGACTCAAATTGGTGTGGTGTGTGTAAGATCCTTGAAAATATTTGTATGTTAAAATGTAAGATCCATGAAAAAAAAAAAATATTTATAATAGTAAATTTTAACATTTTATTAGTAATAATAATTTTAATGGATAGAAAAATGTAAATTTTTGGATATAAAGTTATAGTAATTTTGGAGGGAGAGCTTCAAATTTTTGATAACTTATTTAGGATTTTTTTTAGAAATGTGAATAGTGAATAGTGAATAGTAAATAGTAAATAGTGAATAGTGAATAGTGAATAGTTAAAAAAAAAATATTAAAATAAATTATGGAAGAGAACACTCCACGTAGAATTAATCATTCAGAGATAAGAATGGTGAATAAAAAATAATTTTTGAATAGTAAAAATGAATAGTAAAAGTGAATAGTAAAAATGAATAGTAAAAATGAATAGTAAATTTTTTGGCTATAAATAGCCAAGGGGGGGAGGCTGAAGATTTACACCAAAATTATAGAGAAATTGTGAGAGAAGAGAGTTAGAGGAAATTCTAGTTAAAGAGGGGAAATTCTGGAAGTTTCCGGAGAACGGTTTGAGAAGAGGAAACTAAGTCTGGAATAGAGGTAAGGGAAGCTAACTTTGAGTATTTCTTTTTGTATTATCTTGAGTCTTGAATATGCTATATTTTTCTTTTGTCTGATTTTAAATCTTAAATATGGAGTATTTTGTTTCTGTATGATTTTGAATTTTAAATGAGAATATGTTTTTTTTGTGTGTTAATATCCAAGTGTGATAATTGTAAAATGTGATATTGATTATGTTATGTCAATTGTATGTTATTAGTGGTTTATATTTTTATTTTGGAAGGATTAGAAATTGTCTAACCGGCTCTGCCAGATTCAATTTCTTGTTTCCCCAAACATTTTATTGTTTTCCTTATTTATCTTTATTGTATTTTGGAAGGATTAGAAATTGTCTAACCGGCTCTGCCAGATTCAATTTCTTGATTCCCCAAACTTTTTTTTTTATTTCCTTCTGTATTTATTTTATTACATTTTTGGAAGGATTAGAAGTTGTCTAACCGGCTCTGCCAGATTCAACTTCTTGTTTTCCCCAAACTATTTATTTCTTTACTTATTTATTTTATTGCATTTTTGGAAGGATTAGAAGTTGTCTAACCGGCTCTGCCAGATTCAACTTCTTATTTCCCCAGACATGTATTGTTCTTGTTATTTAATTATATTGTATTGATGGATGGATTAGAAGTTGTCTAACCGGCTCTGCCAGATTCAACTTCTTGTTTCCCCATGAATTTTTATATTAAGATTATTTTTATGATTGTCAAATATTGTATTCTTCTATGACCATTTATAGTAATGTTTTATTATTGTTAATTGTTTATAATTATCTTGTATGAATTCTATTATGGATGTTTATTGTGATGATTTTATTGAATGAGTTTGTTGGCTGAAATTAATCTTGTTGGAAGGTTTGGAATAAGGGTTCTATAATAGCTTGTATATGGGTATTAAATATATATACAGTGTTTGAGGTTGTTGTGAGAGGAAGTAAAATTAGGCATTTTAAGATTTAGAGCATAAGAAAACAAGGTAGATAAATTAAATAAATAAATTGTTAATTATTGAAGGCCTCCCTTTGTTGGTAGGATAGAGGAACCTTAAAAACCTGAGTTGGCACATCCCTGATCATAGAGCAGCCCTGGCCTGGTCCAGTCAGTTGTGACTAGTCATATGTGCTGGCGTCGAAGGTGAGTTTGATGCGTTCAGACATCTGAGTCCTCTCCGGTGACCAATTGGGGTAAAGAAAAATCTCTACTAGGATGAAAATAAAATAAAACAAGTTGATTATAGATGCATAATATTATCATGGTAAAAATTTCATATATATTTTATTTATCATTACATTGAGCCCAGACTTTAATATGTAGTTCCTAAGATATGTTGATGTATTTTGGTTGATCCATGATCTTTGTTTGGTGAAAATATGTTGAGTTATACTCGTTATGGGCAAAATGAGTTTATAATATGAAGCATGATATCTGTCAATGTGTTTAATTTATCGATACCAAAACGGGTTATTATGAATTCATGATTAAAGAATGAACATGATTGAGTTAGGTGGATAAGAGGGTATGAATTGTTGGTTTTTATGAAATGTTGGAGTGGATATGAGAAATCATTACTTATGAAATGATGTTTACTACCGGGAGTAGTATGTTCGAGTTATACCATGAGAGTTTGGTATGAGCAAAGTAACACCTGAGATTTATGGAAGCAGGCAGAGAGGGGTCTGACCATAAGGCTTCAGAAAGTAAGACATAGTATGTAAGTGAGGCTTAAGGAAGCAGGCAGAGAGCGGTCTGACCATAAGGCTTCATGAGTAAGCATGGTACACTTGTAAGATTTATGGAAATGAGAAAGATGATTTTGATAATGATGAATTAATGACACCGGAATAATGATATTTTATCAATTGCAGAAATACCTGATTTTAATATTTTTGTTACAAGTTTAATGATTTTATGATATGGTTGGCTTACCCTTATTTGTTTGTACTATGATCATATAACTCATGTTATATGTGATTAGATAATGTTGCAGATGCGGTTGAAAAAGCTTAGAGATGAGAGAGATGCGGGGAAAAACTTTCAGGGATTTTTGTAAAAAGAATAAATTTGTATTGGGAAGATTATGTTGTGTAAAATTTATAAGTTGAAATTTCAATGGTGAAGACTATATTGTTTAAAGTTTGTAAGTTTGGTATTGTACTTTGGAGTAATTGAAATAAAGTTTGATTGTTTATATGAGATATCAAATTAATTTAGTCTCTACTATCAGTAATACCCTTTAAAATATTCGGGTGTTACAGTGTGACTGTAAACTTCTCACGTGGTCACATTTGCGTGTTTCCAGTTTCTTCTTGCAGGTCTCAAAGAAGAAGATTTGGTTGAGGCGTGATGGTTCCTAAATCACGATGGAGATGAGGTAGACAACTCATGATGATGCTACTTTGTTCGCATTCTACGGTTGTTGTGCAAGCTGAGTTTCTTCTTTGTGATGGGATCCTAAATCACAAACACATCGATTGGCCTGCTCTCATTGCTGACACAATGGTAAAAGCTAAGAAATCCCATTCTTATCAATTTCCCTATGCTCTTCTTATTTCTAGGATTTTGGAGTACAAAGGTGTAAATGTTGAAGGAGAACTTGTCCAAGCCATTCAAGCTGTTGGCTCGGAAATTGGAGATACTACCTTTCGTCAGATGGGATTCATTACTAGAGGATGAGTTCTCATTCACAAAGATGATGACCATCCTGATGAAGATGAAAATGATGACATCGATACTCATATGGCAGAACCAGCTAGTGCTGCTGCTCCTTCTAATGCTGGTCCATCTACCATGCCCTCATCCTCCTCACTCTCCATGGAAGAACATTTTGCTAGATTATCTAAGCAATTAGAGGATATGAGTCTAGCACAAAGAACACACTTTGAGGAGATTTATGAGTGGCAACAATCTATTGATGAGTACATGGTTGATCAATTTCTTGATCTTGATGTTCGCCTATCTAACATCGAGAACCATCTCAACCTTCAACCTCCAGAAAGATCTCCTAGTCCTGAGTTTTAGATATAGGTTCTATGTTAGCATGTTTTGTTGTTTGCTTGCTATTTCATCTATGTTATAATTCTGTCTTTTATGTTTCTTCTTATAATGTAATCCTTCTTTTCATAAATAAAATGATTTCTTAATTATATGCATACTTTGTTTAATTGAGGGGGAGATTGTATTTAGGGGGAGCTTTTTACATCAAATCTTTATGCCTATGATCAAAAAGGGGGAGAAGTATACATTAATACAGGTATTGCTAACTCTGTTGTTGTCTGTTAGCTTGTATGTTTTGCAGGTAAGCCAAAATTGCTTTTAAAATTGAATTTTTTGATCATCATCAAAAAGGGGGAGATTGTTACCAATAAGGAGTATTGGTAAATCTTGAAGAAAATTGTTTTGATGATGCTGCAAGAAGTTTTAGTTGAAGAAGATATTAGAATTATTTAAAAGCAATTTGTAGAAATTAAATATAGCAGGAAAGTCTTGTAAACCTTGTAAAACTTGCATTTTTAAATGCAATAATCGATTATGGAATGGCAATAATCGATTATGGAATGGCAATAATCGATTATCACAAAGTCATCCAGGAATAATCGATTATCACCTCATATAATCGATTATCACATTTTTTGAAAAAACTGTAACGGACTTGAATAATCGATTATCACTTACAATAATCGATTATTCATGACAGTTGGGACTTAACCTTAGATATTAAGAACAATTGGCTATATATTGGGTTTCTATGAAGTTCAAAAAGATATTGTTGTTGAACAGAAGCTCTTGCAGAATACTGTTTGTCAGAGGAAGTTCTCAGAAGCTATAGTTCAAGTTCCCTTGCTTGGTCTCGTGAATAGGAGAGGCTCGCGTTTTGTGTGTCGATAGTCGGAGCAAGCTCTCTTCGAGTTAGTAAGGTGCTCTGCCTGGTCTCGTGAATAGGAGAAGCTCGTGTTTCATTTGTCGATAGTCGGAGCGGTTTTCTTCGAGTTGGCAGAGTGTTCTTCTTCCGATTCGTTCGTCGAAGGAAGATTTATTTATCTGTTTTATTCACTATTTGTTGTAATCTGTGAAACATCTTTTTAGTGGAACTGTTAATCACTTTTTATAGTGATTAACGACTGGATGTAGATTCTATTGAATCGAATTAGTATAAAAATTACTCGTGTGATTTTCTATTCCCTACATTTTTTATCTTTTACGCATATCAATTGTTCGATAAATTTTCTGAAAGAAAATTGATTTTCTAAAAACAGACCAATTTATTTTAAAAAGGTGACCGAACACGCTTTCTGCTACTCTAAGCTTTATTTCGCTGCGTTACACTCTGTCTGGTACCAATCAACATAGCTTGATGTATAAGGCTTTGAGGTCCTTTGGTGCTTTCTCATCTAGCTCTTCTTGCATCCTCTTGATCATTCCTCTTGTAAAGGTTCATGGCCTAGTCCTATTCCATCAGGAATAAAGGTGAAAAGGTGCGAAAGTACCTATTAGAGGCCTTTGAAAAGAGAAAAAAATAAGTCTACTTAGCACCTTATTTGCAATAGTAAGTATGTTTTTATAAATTAAATTCTATTGGTGTAAATCTTATTTGACATTAATATTGATTCAATTTGCAAAGGTAACTATCAATTTCTAGTAATTTTACCTCAACAATCTATTGGTTCTCTTGTGTTCATTACACAAGAAGCCTAACACTTTAACAATTAAAAGTACACTTCAAGTGTAAGTTTTTTAATAATTTATTTGCTGTGTACACATAATTTAATTTTATTAAGTTCCATATTAAGCACAAATTTCATTATACATTTAATTTTTATAGAGTGGTTTAGGCTTATTCGAGGTTTTAGGAACACATATCGCCTATAAAAGAAGTTGCAGTTTATTGCACCAATTGTAAGTAGTTAATCTTTCAAACTATTGAAATACAATTATAAAGTTGATAATATTCTATGAATTTAACTTGTAGTGCTCATGTCAACCATGGAACTCTGAGTGCAGATATTATATAATGAGATACATGTAGAAAATCATATCCGCAAACGTTGTGAACTTGTAAAATTTGGTAAATGTCAATATCTAATAATTAAAATCTCAACTATTTATCAATACAAGTTAACTCAAACTGTTCATTGTATAGATTTTCGGTAACATGTCTTTAATGGAGTAAGAGGTCCTAAACGAAGTTCAGGAACAATGGGCTTTTTTCCTTTTAAATGTTGATAGAAAATTATGTTAGATATTTTTTGTGTAAATATTAGATGATGTATTCATTGTTTCACGAGGTTATAAAGTGTTATGATGGGTAATTAGTAAGAAGCATAATTATTATTTTAAATATCTTGACTGAAATTATATCTATTTGAATTTTATGTAAGTTTGTATATGATAGATAGTAAATACAATTAACACTAATTAAATTTTATTTTAAATTACTTTTATCACCAATAATAAAATGGTGATCTTTCAACTCTATCACATTATCGAATAACTTTCAAAAACTTTTATTTCAAATCCCTTTATTTCTAACTATCTTTATTTTAATCCTAATTTAACCTCTTTTTCTAACTACTTAAATCAACTCTTCAATATCCGTCTTCAAATTCAAACACAGCAAGTCCATAACAATTTTATCCTAGGTAACATTTTCTCTCCAAAATGATAAACATGGTTTGTACAAAAATAAAATGATCCAAACATATAATAATAATAATAATAATAATTTAAAATCCATTTTATTAAAAATATTTTTTTAACTTTAAATTAAATATAAAACATTTTGTTAGTAGAAAGTAACATTTAGTCCATGGAAGTCACTGTTGCCAGTGATATTGATTTCCAGTTTTAGTATTTCAAATTAATATCATCAAATTAAAAAAAAAACAAATTTATGTGGAAAGTGTTACAAAAGGACACGTGTTCCAATTAGAAACCTTTTTGTGCACTGAAATAATCTAGAGAATCTCATTGACTAAATATTCCTCTGCAACCAGGACCACGACAAGAACGCCGTCACTTGTCCCTTGAGGAAAAACACTCGAAAGAGACACCACACATGTAGTCTTCGCAACACAGTAAACACAGTCTAATATTACACCAATCACAACCCTCTCGCAAACTCTGTGATGCACATATCTGAATTTGGGACTTTCTCTTCTGTTCCTTTCTCCACCCAACATCACAAATCTTCAACCCTTCTATAATCACGTTCTCTCTAATCCGATCTTTTACATTCCACCACTCCTATCCACACATGTTTCTGTCAAACAATGCCGATTTATTCTCCAAATTTAGCAGCCATGTCTCCTCTTATTTGGTCTTTTCCTTTTCCAACCCACTCTTCAAACACCCTTTTTCTTCCATTATCTTCAACACCAAGGCACCAGCTATGAACTAATCAACACCCTTTGGCTCAGAATCCACACTCTCTAGTGTGGTCTCATTCCGGGTTGCAACTCATGCCACATTATTAACTCATTATTTGTGTCTGATCTACACACGACGGTTTCTTTGTCCTCTTATCAACCAAGAAAGCAATAAAGAGTGTCATCTCTCCCTGTCTCTCTGTCTCTGTGCTCTCTCCCTCTTGACACTGTTCAACCAATAGTTAACAAGCCCATATATGGGTTTTCACGTGGAGCTGTTGAAATAGCATGCATGGTTAATGCCAGTTGTGACTACTCAAAGACCCTTGTGGCTATTATTTGGTGTCTCCTACCAGAGCCATGAGTGGAAGCTTTTCATTATCTAACACCCTCTTTCAAATGCTTCCTAAACTCAGCTTGAGATTATATATAACTATAGTGTTTTGTTTTTATATTATCAGTATTCTTATCAATACATAGTAAGCAAAGCACAGCACGGCTTTAATAAGCCAGAGAAGCTGTTGTTGAGATGGAATTGCCTGATACAGTCAGTACAGCCATGTACAAGGGGAGATTCTGCACTAGTGGTGGAGTTAAGTCTCAGCTTGGATATGTTGAAACTGATCCATCTGGTCGATATGGCCGTGTAAGTTTTTT
This sequence comes from Vigna umbellata, assembly GCF_029865625.1. NCBI lineage: Eukaryota > Viridiplantae > Streptophyta > Magnoliopsida > Fabales > Fabaceae > Vigna > Vigna umbellata. The sequence goes on along the minus strand of NC_142167.1, from coordinate 31,470,391 downwards.
TCTTTGCTTCTCTTTTCTCATCTTACTTTTTGATTTTCCATGTAGAATAGGCTTATAAAAAGTTGTTGGCAAATATGAATTGGTAATGAATTAGTTGCTATTTCTGGGTCAATTAAGGCTTAATGGATGTTCAACTTGAATTCAGAACTAAAACTGATTTCTAAATTACATGAGAATTAACTTGATTCTTATACTTTATTCCAAGGAGTAATTTAATGACAGAACCATAGTTTGTTTTTATTGAAGTTAGTTTTATTTAAAGGCTTGGGAATAAAAGGAGTTGACTTTGTCTAAGTACATGGTTTTCATGGAGACTGCATATCTGAAGATAAAAGGAATTTACAATAATAAATAACCAGATGTAAATCTCCTTTAATAAGTCAGTTTTGTAAATTTAAAGTCCATTTCTTAAGAAATTTTAGGCCATGGTAGATTCTAGAATGACTCATAAGGATGAAAAATGAGTGGTTTATGCTTGTCTCAGTATTATTTTGATGTTGATTAATCTAATTGACTAATTCACATGCATTCTGGTGATTGTTGGTGCTTGTAGTTCAGGGATGTTCTTGGCAAAGGAGCAATGAAGACTGTGTATAGGGCATTTGATGAGTTACTGGGGATTGAAGTGGCTTGGAACCAAGTCAAGCTTGGTGATGTCTTTCACTCACCAGAACAACTTCAGCGCCTTTATTCAGAGGTTCATCTCCTGAAGCACCTCAACCATGACTCTATGATGATCTTCTATGGTTCTTGGATCGATGTCAACAACAGAACCTTCAACTTCATCACTGAATTGTTCACCTCCGGTACACTTAGAGAGTAATCAATCAATCCCTGAACTTTGATTAAATTAACCATCTTTGTTTCATAGGTTATGGTATATTTGTGTTAACATAATATATTTTATGTTTATAGGTACAGGCAAAAGTATAAGCGAGTAGATATCCGAGCAGTTAAGATTTGGGCTCGCCAGATTCTTAGTGGCTTGGAGTATTTACACAGCCATAATCCTCCTGTAATACATAGAGATCTCAAGTGTGACAACATCTTTGTCAATGGCCATCAGGGGAGGGTCAAGATTGGAGACTTAGGCCTAGCAGCTATACTTCGTAGTTCTCAACATGCCCACAGTGTCATAGGTGAGGATTTGGAATTTGCTTAAAATTGATTTTGAGGTGAAGTGATTTCAAGGAACCTGAGCAACACAAGTTTTAACTGCAAGGACCAAATTGTACATTATCAGTAGTTAATCTGTCTAGACCTTGTTATAAACTGAAATTTTATGTTTTATGTGAACCATCAGGCACACCAGAATTCATGGCTCCAGAACTGTATGAAGAGAAATATAACGAGCTGGTAGACATATATTCCTTTGGTATGTGCATGATAGAGTTGCTTACTTTTGAGTTCCCATACAGTGAATGCGCCAATCCAGCTCAAATATACAAGAAAGTTACTTCGGTAAGCTTAAGTGAACACTTGTTCCAATTTTCCCTTCATTTGACATGATTCATTGATTTCTAATACTTTGAATAATTTCATATACCAGGGGAAGCTACCTAATGCGTTTTACAGAATCCCAGATTTGGAAGCCCAGAAGTTTGTGGGAAAATGTTTGTCAAATGTCTCAGATAGACCATCAGCAACGGAGCTCTTGTTGGACCCTTTTTTAGCTGTGGACCAACTTGAAATTCCATTGCCACCAAACATACCATTATTTCCAAATCACACTCTACAGCTTAATTCCGCTCCACTAGTTCCCATTGAGCATCATCATGATCAAACAAAGAGTGCAGAAATGACAATTACTGGTTCAATAAACGAAGAGAACAACACAGTTTTCCTCAAAGTGAGGATCTCTGACATAACAGGTATGCACACTTTCATCCCGATTTAGATAGTCTCGGTCAATAATCATAATCATGGTCTATCACTATGTTTCACATAAAAATTGATTATATTATGAAATCGTTTAATGAATAAACACAGTCTCATTAATTTTTATACGATACATAATCAAAGCATTGATAAAACTTTGATTATGCAGCACAGAAATTGGCCAGAACCACTTACAAATTTCTCAATCCTGATAGCAGTCTTACTAAAGATTTCTTTTTTTCTTACTAGGGCACACGAGGCATGTGTTCTTCCCATTTGATACATTAAAAGACACGGCTATTCAGGTGGCGATGGAGATGGTGCAAGAACTTGAGATTAGCCACTTGGAACCATTAGAGATTGCTGCAATGATAGATCATGAGGTATCAGCTTTAGTTCCAAGTTGGAGGGACAGGGTTAAGTGTCACCACCAACGACAACACAGCTTTAACTACGAAGAAGATGAAGATATCAATAACCACCACCCCTTCTTCTTATCATCTTCTCCATCATCCCCTCGTGGTTCTGGCCACATGTCTGCTTCCAACTCCTTCAAAACCCATGTTCGCGGCAATCATTACCCTTTTGCTCAAGAAGGGTATCAAGGTACCTACATCTTTTCACTTAGACTAAATATTTTATATGCAATCAGAACTATACAAAAATTTTGCTACTTGCAAGACTCATAATTAACTTGTAACACGAACTCGTCGCAGATGACATGTTCATGAACAACGACGACGCAAGCTCTCAAGCCTCGATGAACTCCTTCAAGTGTTCAACCTTCCAATTCTGCGACCCTGGCCACGAAGACGAGCACGACGGAACCGAACGCAACAAGTGCACCACATTATCGTGCTGTGGCGGCGAAGAAGGCGAACCTCGTTTGGCGAACCCGGTTTTGAACCCGCCGCGGATGGAGTGTTCGTGCGGGTGCAGATTTGGGTCGGGTCACGGGTGCCCGAGGCTGACTCGGATCCGGTCGTGCCCGCACGAGCGGCGGAGCTTGCAGCTCCAACGGTCGATGATGTTGGAGGAGATTTACAAGTACAAAAGACGCTTCTTCAACACCATTGGTGCCGTTGAGAACATCGGGTTTCGGCATCCACTAAGAGGTGGTGTGTGCTTTCCTCGTGTGTAGATTCAGAGCTAAGAAGCTCTTCTTGTTCTTCTTCTTCGTGTCGTTGATGTGTGAAAATGATCAAATATATGTGTATAATTAATAAATCTGCGTGTTTGGAAAGACCATGTGGCTTGTTTTTAAGATGTTCTGCATGTTCTTAATCTTCCACTCTGTCTGCTACCAAATTTGAACAGAGTACTTTTGATTTATATGTCATGATCATTAATGCAAGGTTTTAAATTATGGTTCTGGTTGTAGCTTTGTTGCGTTTATGTTGTTGAAAATTATGAATATATGTTACTGTAAGCTTTTATTTCAAAAGCTTCGAGTTTGAGCTAAGAATAATGATCACTGATTTTCTTAAAATTTTGAATGATAGTGTGAGTGTAGTCTCTTAAAAAATATGTTAACTATATTATTAACATATTTAATTTTAAAAATATAATATTTTTTCCACTGCTAACAAATTTTCGTCTTCACATAACTCCACCAAAGTTACTGACATGTAAAGATTAATCCTTATTATTTACGATATTTGATAATATCGCGGACGTAATTATCAAGATTAGTCGTAACCACGTAAATGACTAATTAATTGTAGCATAAAACGATCCACAAAGCAAGATTGGATAGCAAATAAGGTTTCATTAACATTGTTAATAGAGCATGTCTCTAATAAAAATCAACATTCAATATTCTGTAAAAATTCTTATGAAGAGGCACACAGGGAATATTTTACTTTACTGATTTTCTATTTATCTTTAAGTTCCCTCCAAAGAAAAGAAAGGAAATCGTACTATTGGCTACCTTTTTTATCTTTCCGTTCACATTATTATTCCATTTTCTGACTACATATAACTGCTTTCGGCTGGCCCAAGATGAAGGGAACCAACGCAAAAGCAAGAAAAAAGCCAGGCCCATTAGCCCATAACAGCCACAAACCCTGCAACTGCAGCCTTTTTATTTTATTTATTTATTTACTTTACGTTTCTACAGTCACTTCCATTGAAAACCCGCTATGCAGCCCTCATAAGCAACCGAACCATTGTCCCTGTATGCACGTGGCGCGATATCACATGCAAGCGATGATACACCGTAGACCTGCGTTGCAGGGAAGCACCTAACTAGAAAGTCGTGCTCCCCACGCGAAATGGAGTGCAGCCACGAAGGGTCCCTTGCATTCCAAAAATTCAGCCTTCGAGAAAAGCTCCTTTCTAACCCCAACAGCATCATTCCCTTCATCGTTTCATTCATCCAACGACGTCGTCTCCTTTCCCGTTCTCTCCCTGAATTCCTTATCCACAGTTTTCTGATTCATGATTCATCCAAAAAAATCTAGAAGAATAAACAAACAACGTCCTTATCTTGATTATTCTCCGTCATCGTCTTCGCTATATCATCGCTCTTCAAGTTCCCATTGGAGATTTATTGACCATTCACGGCTGCGTAAAAACGACATTGATTATCTTTCAAACAATATCATCGGTGAATCTCATTCTGATTCATCTTATTCGCGCGGGTACGTGACGTTTCCGGAGCGACGCCGTTGTGGTCGCAATGCGGCGCTGCAACAGCCAGATTCCGGCGTCGCTGCCGTCACCGATCCCGACTGGGAGAGGGATGCGATCCGCCGCGAGCGAGACCTTCAGCCAGTTCCTAGAGAAGTCACTGCATCTGCCGGAGCTGACGCTACCGTTAACGCACCTCCCGCCTGCGCCGGCGGAGATTGACTTCCGGTCGCTGCCGCTGGCCTCCGCCGATCTGATGTTGCGCTCCGCCAGAGAGTTCGGGGCGTTCCGCATCCGGTGCCACGGGATCTCCGGCTTCGAGCTCCAAACTATGGCGGACGAAGCCGAGAGCGTTTTCCAGAAATTGCGAAACGTCGCCGTCGAGCTTAACGGAACTGACGGAGAACTTATTCCCTGCGTTCGCTCTAGCAAAGGGTCAATGGAATTTACCGTTAACGATATTATCCGCGATCAAGCTGATCGGAACTTTTGGTATTCATTACACACCTCTTTCTTTTTTCTTTTTTTAGTTTGCAGTTATGGTTGATTCTCCATTGCTTCGTTTCTTGATGTTTGGTTTATGATCAACTTTTTTCATGTACTGTTGTATTGGTGTTATACCGTATAAATTTACAGCCACCTTTTTGCATGCAAACTATACTTTCTTTTTTACCATGAATAATACAAAAGAACTACTTCAGTATTATTGTTAATACTGTCCACTTTTACATTGCTTGATATTAATTTTAATTGCCTAATTGTTTCATGACACCCACTTATTTTCATCTACGATTACTTAAAAACTACTTTTAATAATAAAATTATTCCTACAAAAGCTTAATAGAGCCCTCAGCTGGAGAACATTCATTGTATCTTTAAAGTGACGTTGCATACGTATATTTATGTATAGGTATGTTTATATATTTATTATTTATCTTATTATTTAGAAGTAGTGGAATGGTAGACTTATGGAATAAGATTGAACAAATTTGGGATTTTTTCGTTTCGAATTCAGTTCCAAAACTTCAATACATCAAACTTCTTAGTTACCTTTAGACCTGAATTCTTTATCACACACTGATAAAAACTATTATATTAAAATAAATAATAACAATTGTAAATAAAATATTACAATAAAACTATAATTTATGAAACTGTATTTTGAATGTAAGGTATCATCACTCCTTCTAGCAAGATAAGGTAGTATTACATGTGGGATAATGCTAAAATGGATATTAAACTAATTATTGTGCAGATTCTATTGGATGGAAATTTAAAACAGAGGAAATATGCAGATTATTTAGAAGAAATATAGCATTTATTGTTATCTGATTTAGCTTGTTTTTGGAAAACTGATTACTCGATTTTACTAGCATGTGAGAGAATTTATGTCAAATAAGTGATTTTTTTCTCTAAATTGAAATTGTATGAACATGAGGAGTCAAATGTTTTGAAAGGCCTAAAATAAATTTAAGAATGATTTTTTTATTTTTGAAAAAAGACCTATTAAATTTTCATAACTAATTTAATTTAAATTGTTTTTTAATTCTAACTCGTGATTATTATTTATTTTATTAAAGATTCTATTTTCATTATTCACCTAAGGTTAAATCATAATCTTGTTAATAGTTTTGTAATTTAATTCAAATAAAAATTCCAATTTCTTATCAAAATATATGCATTCTCATTAAATATAATTTTTAATACCAATAAAAGTTGAAAAACACTGATAATAATTTAATTAAACTTTAAATATAAAATTATAATTAATTTAATAGATGTATTAGTATTAAAAAAAATTGAGACAATTTTTTTCTTAAACATAATTTTATAGAGGTATATTAGTGTTAAAAAGATTGTTTTGAGGTTTTTTCCTCAAAACATAATTTTATAATTAATTTTATAGAGGTATATTAGTGTCACTGATGAAGTTGTTGAAGGTGCTAAGTTGTTTTATGTGATGAATATCATGCAGGGTTCACATGGGGAATGTTGCAAGTAGATTGGATAGTGTAGTTGAGCAAGTGAGTCTGGTTCTACAGGACAACACATCTGTAGAGTTTCAGGAGCGGATTCAAGATACAGAGTCTGTGATTTGCTTGTGCAGGTATCCACACGATAATGTTACCAAACAAAATGAAGACTCTTCGGTTAAGAGAAAAGACAGATATTGTGATCATGCTTTGCGTTTCTACCTTCCAATGGAACAATGTATATTTTACGTCCAAACTGAAAGAGGTCCCCTATCATTTGACACAGGTCCACATAATATTGTTGTCACAGTTGGCAAACAACTACAGGTAATTTCATCTTTGTTTCACATTTCTACAACTTTCAATTTCACCTTTTGTAAGTGTCAAGTTTGTTGTACTACTAAGTAATTATGCATTAAAGACATATTTTAAAAACTCAGTATTTTTTCTTTATGATTTGATCATACATGATACAATTGATAGTCTACTACCCTGGAAAGGCTATTTTCTACTATTCACTTAAGGATAATCTGGTAATGGGTTAGAATCCAAAAATGATTTCATATTACTGTCTAACATGTAGTAACCATAGTTTTTAAGTGTGCGGCTGTGATTATTGTGATGGCTGGAAATGCAACGTATACTGAATGAAAACAATAAATGTGTAATTATTTTGATTGTTAATGCATCTTTTATTTATAAACCCGCATGGATTTTTTTGTTCATTTTAAGATTTTGTATAGTTTGGTTTCATCATGTCTTGGAATGTAGGAGTGGAGTGATGGTAAATTCAAAAGTGTTCCTGGGGAAATGATCTTCATGCCGAGTTTACAGAGTAGCTCTGCTTCTTTCTCCATAGAGCTTATATGTTCAGCCCCTTCAAATGTTCCAAGTCAGGGTTTAAACAATTCTGAAGACTGTGACAAGATAATATCCTTGGCTGATCAAGTTCTTTTTGTATTTTGTCTTATATTTTTATACAATTTTTTATACTTCGTGTTTTCCTGATCCCCAGAACATGGTTGCACCATTTTTATTTATTTGGATGCCTATTGCGTGGTCATGATGTAGCTGTTACCCAGATACATCTACTTTTTCTTCTGTAATTTATTTATAAAAGCCATTTTGATGTACAGTTTGTTTGTGAAAATCAGGGGTTTGGGATAAAAAGACCTGATACGACATATTGTAATGATGTTGAGGATTGAAAGTAGCGAAAATGCATATTCAATTCAAGATTGTAAAAACACAGGAAGCAAAAATTTGTAGATTGACTATTTAATTTGACGAATCATGGTTTATATTATTATGACATTGTAGATTGACCATTCGTAAAATGAACTAAGCTAAACTCAATGAAAACACGGCCCAAGAAGGAGGCCTCTGGAAGAGTTCTGTGAACCCGTTTTGTTGATCCAATTCAGGTTTCACAAACTAAACTCAATGAAAACACTGCGTGTATTATTATAGTGTTGGACAACATGTATATTCATTCTTATAATGTTATTTATGTTTTGATTCTTCGTGTTCTGTTTTTTTTAACAAATAAGAAACAGGGAGAATGATTCTTTCTAAACGATAGAGGAGAAATATTATGTTTGATGGTTTTTTGTTTCAATCAAATTAGCGGCAGTGGAAAAGGAAACGTTACTATTTCTTTATAATTATGAAAGTAAATTTAAATAATTTTTATAATTTTATTATGGATAATATTTGTTTATATTAAATTTTAGAGAGAAAAAATCAGACAAAAAGCAAATGATTGAATTTAAAATAAAAAAAGGGTCATTTAAACAATAAAATTAATAAAATGATTATTTTGATTTAAAAAATAAAGTTAGAAATGAAATGAATATACCGAAAAAGGAATACATAAGGATAAATTTTAGAGATAAATTTTAGATAATGTCAAATATCATATTATTTTTAACTCCATATTGTATATTATCATGTACGTGAAATATTTATCAATTTTTTATATGACTTTGCTTATCAAATCCCATGCATATACAATGTGTTTTTGAAATTGTAGAGGTAAGAAAAATCGATATAAAACACCATGATGTTAGCAATGTAAAGAGCAAGGGAAAACATGTATTATTGAAAGAGTATTGTGTCTTATAGAAACATAAAACAACAACCACAAAAATAGGCAAATAAAGACTAACTACGAAAAATAGAAAAGGAAAAAGAAGTTCTTTGAAACAAAACGATAAACATAAGAAAATTATTAAACAAAGGGAAGACGCTAAGTTGTGCGCATAAGAGAACTCGGTTTGTCACGTCTCCTCAAGTTGGGAATAAATATTCTTCATCCCAGCTTGAAGTGGTGTTGTTTAAAAGGCTAAGGTGGAGGCTTGGTGAATATACTAACAACTTGAAGAGAAGAAGAAATGGAAAGGAGTTTGTTCATTTAACGATTGAGTTTTTCATGTATGATATGGTAGTCTATTTCGATATGTTTGGTGCATTTGTGATAGACTTGGTTGGAAATGATTAGTATGGCAAACTGATTATCACAATAGAGGAGAACAAGTAAGAGGAAGGGTATCTTTAAATCTTTTTCAAGATTTGTAAGCCATTGTATTTCGCATGTTGTAGAGGGAGAGCCTAATACTAAACTTTTATAAAGCTTCGAGACATAATATATTGTTTCTTGAGTTTTCATGAAATGAGGGAGTCTTCAAGATAAATAGAGAACATGGAAAATGATTCTTTTTAACTCCATATTGTATATTATCATGTATGGTATAATGTGAAATATTTATCAATTTTTTATATGACTTTGTTTATCAAATCACATGCATATACAACGTGTTTTTGAAACAGTAGAGGTAAGAGAAATCAATATAAAACAACGTGATGTTAGCAATGTAAAGAGCAAGGGAAAACATGTATTATTGAAAGAGTATTGTGTCTTATAGAAACATAAAACAACAACCACAAAAATAGGCAGATAAAGACTAACTACGAAAAATAGAAAAGGAAAAAGAAGTTCTTTGAAACAAAACGATAAACATAAGAAAATTATTAAACAAAGGGAAGATGCTAAGTTGTGCGCATAAGAGAACTCGGTTTGTCACGTCTCCTCAAGTTGGGAATAAATATTCTTCATCCCAGCTTGAAGTGGTGTTGTTTAAAAGGCTAAGGTGGAGGCTTGGTGAATATACTAACAACTTGAAGAGAAGAAGAGATGGAAAGGAGTTTGTTCATTTAACGATTGAGTTTTTCATGTATGATATGGTAGTCTATTTCGACATGTTTGGTGCATTTGTGATAGACTTGGTTGGAAATGATTAGTATGGCAAATTGATTATCACAATAGAGGAGAACAAGTAAGAGGAAGGGTATCTTTAAATCTTTTTCAAGATTTGTAAGCCATTGTATTTCGCATGTTGTAGAGGCGAGAGCGCAATACTAAACTTTTATAGAGCTTCGAGACATAATATATTGTTTCTTGAGTTTTCATGAAATGAGGGAGTCTTCAAGATAAATAGAGAACATGGAAAATGATTCTTTCTAAACGATAGAGGAAAAATATTATGTTTAATGGTTTTTTGTTTCAATCAAATTAGTTGCAATGGGAAAGGCAGTAAGAGAAATATTACTATTTCTTTATAATTATGAAAGTAAATTTAAATAATTTTTATAATTTTATTATGGATAATATTTGTTTATTTTAAATATTTTTTATTGTAATAGTTATTTTAGTTTAAAAAATAGTTAAATTTTAGAGAGAGAAAAACAGTCAAAAAGCAAATGATTGAATTTAAAATAAAAAACGGTCATTTAAATAATAACTAATAAAATGATTATTTTCATTTAAAAAATATTTAAAAAATATTTAAAAGACAAAGTTAGAAATAAAATGTACATACCAAAAAAGGAATACTTAAGGATAAATTTTAAAGATAAATTTTAGGTGGTGTCAAATATCACGTTATTTTTAATTCCATATTGTATATTATCATGTATTATATAGTGTGAAATATTTAACATTTTTTTATATGATTGTGTTTATCAAATCCCATGTGTATACAACGTGTTTTTGAAATTGTAGAAGTAAGAGAAATCAATAGAGCACAACATTGTGTTAGCAATGTAAAGAGAAAGGAAAAACAACATGTATTATTGAACGAGTATTATATCTTATAGAAACAAAACAAAAACAAAAAATAGGCAGGCAAAGACTAACTACGGAAAATAGAAAAGGAAAAAGAAGTTCTTTGAGAAAAACAATAAACATAAGAAAACTATTAAACAAAGGAAAGACGCTAAGCAGTGCGTACTAGAGAACTCAATTTGTCACGTCTTCTCAAGTTGGGAATAGATATTCTTCATTCCTAGCTTGAAGTGGTGTTGTTTAAAAACTAAGGTGGAGGCTTGGTGAATATATCAACAACTTGAAGGGAAGAAGAGATGGAGAGGAGTTTGTTCATTTCACGATTGAGTTTTTCACGTATGATATGGTAATCTATTTAGATATGTTTGATGCATTTGTGGTAGACTTGGTTGAAAATGATTTGTATGACAAACTGATTGTCACAATAAAGGAGATAAAGTAAGAGAAAAGGTATCTTTAAATCTTAATGAAGATTTGTAAGCCATTGTATTTTGCATATTGTAGAGGTGAGAGCACGATACTAAACTTTTATGGAGCTTCAAGACATAATATATTGTTTCTTGAGTTTTCATGAAATGAGGGAGTCTTCAAGATAAATAGAGAAACCAATGATGATTTTTCATGTAGTTGGGTAAGTAACCCAATCAAAATCGTTGTAAGTTTTTAATTGAAGATGTGTTTTGCTTTGGAAGAAGATGCCATTGTCTAGTGTACCTTTGAGGCAGTGAAGAACACTATATGCAACTTATTGATAAGATGTAGTAGGAGAGGAAACGAATTGAAAGACTTTATTGACTGAAAAAGATATATTTGGACGAGTATTTGTAAAACGAGAACAATCATCAACTATAGTGAGAAAGTATTTGAAATCATTTATAGAAATATTACAAGGCTCCATATGTGCACGTGAATGAGATCAAAATTGTTTAAAGCGCAAAAAAACACTAATGGGGAAGGGTAGCTTTCTTTGTTTGGCCTTATGAGAAGTATCATAAACACAATTCTTATTAGAAACAATGTACCTAAACTTATCATGAAGAATACTCAATCTTTCATTAAAGGATGACCTAAACTAGAGTGTCAAAGATTCATGCTCTTAGAAGTACAAACAATATGTTTATTATTCTCAAGAAAATTGTTGGAATGAAACATATACAAGCTAGCTTACATCCAAACTAAACCAATCTTCTCATTGGTTCTCATATCCTGTATAACACAACCAAAAGAGGTGAAAATGGGATCATAGTTAATGGAAACAATAATTTTAGAGACAAACACTAGATTTAAAAGAATTGTAGCGCATATAAAACATTAACTAGTTTAAAGTTTAGTTAAAAATGAAAATTCCAATATAATGAGCCAAAACAACATTGTTTTTAGGAAGACTAATATGAACATGTTTTATCCTTTCATAAGATGAAAAGTCATTCAAAGAAGCATAGATATGATCAGTAGCCTCAGAATCAATAATCCAAACACAATTAGAATTCTTAGATTGACAGATTGAGTGAGTATTACCAACTGTGGATCGGTGGGAGGAAGCAAAGCCAACTTGGTTTATTTGGATTGTAGAATTGGTAGTAGAATTCTTGAAAAGATTTGCAAGAAGTTAATATTGTTGTGGAGTTAGACAAATGTTGTCATGTGGGTACCCATGTTTTTTTGTAATAAACATCAATAGTATGCCATGTTCTATTTTAGTAGGTGCAAATCTTTCTACCCATGTTTTTTTGTAATAAACATCAACAGTATGCCATGTTCTATTTTAGTAGGTGCAAATCTTTCTAGTAGTTTGAGTTCCGTAAGATATATTCTCTTGATTTGGAAAACTATTTTGCAGTAACATGAAGCTTTTGTATAGCCAATCTTATTGCAATAGGTATAAACATTTGAAGAACTAGCAAGGATAACATTATTCTTAATAGTATAATAGTATTATTAATAGGAGAAAAAGATGTGTTATCGTGAGCCTGAATGCAATATGCTTAATGGCAAGTTTTCTTTCTTGTTGAAGCAATTGGGAGAAGATCTTGTTGACCGATAGAATAGGTTCCAACAACAACATGTGAGATTTAATATTGATAAATTTAAACCACACAAAAACTACATAATTTGGTCATCCACTTTCCTTTGACCTAACATAGAAGAAAGGTTGCAAGAACATTTATTTTTCCAGGTACATATGGGATTGCGCTAGAAATTTTCAAGTTTCACCTGTATAATTCAAAGTTTAGTCAAATAATCTAATACTCAAAATTCACCTTGATGTAAGGTAGTAATTTCCATTTGAAGGTTCAAAAATTCGCAAACAATCCCCTTAGGAAAAATGATTTTTTAAATCATTCTATATCTCGAAGCTTGATCCATCCAAACAATACTTTGTCGAACAAACAAAGAAACTGAGTGTACCAACAAATATATAACCATGTTCCACATGTACCAAGAAACAAACTTTGGATCAATCTTGGCAGGCTAAGGAGCAGTACAAGAACAAATTACACTTTGTTCTTGGCACTCATAGTTGTAAGCATGGAATGACTCCATAAGTGATAATTCGATGTGTCCAAAATGGGTGAAACATGATCAATGATTGGGTTCTTATTTAGGTGCAGATATAGAAAAATCTATACAAGTTATTCATCTACCATGAGAGGAAAAAAAGACAAAAGAAAGAGGAAAGAACAACAAGAAAAGAAAGAAAGAAACAAGAGATATAAGTGGCACAACAGAACCCTTCAAAAGAATAACTCTGATACCATATCAAAACTCGTGTATACAATGTGTCCTTGAAATTGTAAAGATGAGAAAAATCAAGAGAGAAACATGGTATTAACGGTGTAAAGAAAAAGGAAAGAAATAAAGTATTATTGAAAGATTATCGTGTCTTACAAAAACATAAAACAAAGAAGAATAAATAGGAAGAATAAGACTAACTACCTAAAATGAAAATAGAAATTTCAGAACACAACAAATTTTGAGCTTCCTCCTTTTCTCCTTTTTATTTTTTTTTCTGTTTTCTGCTATTATGTTTCCCTTTTGTTTTCTTCTTTTCTTATTAAGCTTTTCTTCTCCTTTGTATCAATACACGTTATATGAAATAATATATAAGTTCCTTTCAAGCTTCGTTCTTTGTTCTCCTTTTTCTTTGGCCTACAAGTCTATTGCTCATGCCTGGGTTCATACCATGCACTTCATCACATACATACCTAACTTCACGCAAGACTCATGAGCACAAAAAGCATTCATTGTAGTTCTTCTATGATGGTATCATAGCTCTTCTTTTGAAGATCTCTATTACGCCAACTCAGACTCCTTTTCTATTTGCTTTCTTTTGTTCTCTTTTCATTATTTTCTTGCATAATGACTAAAGAGTATAACCAATCTTCTAGTTTCTTGAATCTTCATCCTAGTAAAAGACTTGTTATTTCCCTTGTATGTCTTATTCTTGAATCTAACAATTATAGTGCCTAGAGTAAGTCCATGTTCACTATCTTTAGTGCCAAGAACAAGTTTCAATTTGTTAATGGAACTGTTGCCCATCCGCAAAAGGAGGATGATTCTTACAATGCTTGGAAAAGATGTAACAATATGGTGGTATCTTGGTTGGTACACTCTATTTCCCAATAAATATGCCACAAGATCCTCTGGATGGACAATGCTCAGGACATATGGGATAACCTAAAATCAAGATTTTTTCAAGGGGATCTCCTACACATTTCTGAATTACAAAATGAAGTTGCTTCTTTAAGCCAAGGGAATAGCATCGTGATTGAATTCTTCACCAAACTTTGTTCCATATGGGACGAGCTTGAGTATTTTCGCCCTAAACCAATGTGCTCATGTGAAGTCAGGTGATCTTGCAAGCTAGTTTCAATAATGGCTCAAAGAAAGCATGAAAATCGGGTTCTGTAGTTTCTTCAATGTTTAAATGAGAAATATAGTAACATCCAATCTCATTTTATTTTAATGGATCCTATACCTTCTATTTCAAAACTATTTTCCAATGTTATGTAACAAGAAAGACAAGTATGAACAATAACTTTCTTAATGATTTATAAATAAAAATATGGTTGTTGTTAATACTATCACTTGCTTTTATTGTGGTAAGAATGACCACATTGATTTTGTTGGCTTCAAGAAGCATGGTTTTCCTACTAACAAGAGTTCAACTAGTAGAAAGGTTTTCTCTCATTGTAACAAAACTGGTCATACCATTGAAGTCTGCTACACAAAACATAGGTTCCCTCGTGACCAAAAAATTCATAGTAGAAAATGTTCCATGTCAAGAAGTCAAGAAACCGGAAATTATAGCCCAAAAGACATCATTGATCATGAAGTTCGCTCGAAACAACATCAATATCAAGCTTTAATGACCCTTAAGCATCCTACCAATTTTACAAGAATTAGATCAACCAATCAAATCAGTTTCATGGTCTCTAATTCAACTGATACACGTAAAACCACTTTTAAATTTAATTCTCATGAAGACAAAGGTATTATTTCCTATATTTTAGATTTTGGCGCAACAAATCATGTTGCGTTTTCTTTCACTCACTTGAAATCTTATTAACAAATTACCCCTATTGTTATCAATTTACCTATTGGCATGAAGACCACATCCACTCATAAAGGAACTATTAAAATCAGTGAAAAGATCCTTCTAAAAGATGTCCTTTTATGAACCTCATTTCTATATCTAAGTAGGTTACACACATTCACATACGTATTATATTTACTAACACAACCTGTTTTATTCAAGATTTGACAACAAACAACAAGATTGGTTCAGTTGAAACTCATGCAGGGTTATGCGTTTTTTGTGGCTCTATCATCATTGGTAGAACTGAATTTCAAAACATTTGGCGCAATCGCTTAGGACATGTGTGATGTTTTGAAATAAAAGTACAATTACATTGACTCTAAAACTGATAACTGCAATACACATCCCACTACTAAACAAAAGAGACTCCATATTTCTCGAGTACTTCTTATACTTCAAATGCTTTTAATCTCACTCATATTCATATTTGGGAACCATGCTCTAATATTTAATTACACTCTCATAGATATTTCTTAACCATTATTGATGATCATACAAGATGTACTTGGGTGCATTTAATGAAGAATAAATATGGAACTCCCCAACATATTATTCATTTCATTGCATATGTTAAAAATCAATTTAAAGCTAGCATTAAGATTATTAGGTTTGATAATGGTAGTGAGTTTTCTATGAAAGATTACTTTAATTCAGAAGGCATAATTCATCAAACATCCTGCAATGGAACCCCTCAACAGAATGGTAGAATTGAGAGCAAACACCTACATCTATTAAATGTCACTAAAGTCTTGCTTTTCCATTCTAAAATTTTTGTTCAATTTTAGACTTATGCTCTCAATTGTGCTACTCTCCTTATTAATATTATGCTTACCCCTTCTCTCAAATATTAAAGGTTATATAAAAAATATTTTGACATTACTAAACTCAGTTTTTAGTTGTTTATGCTATGTTAGCACCCTTCAAGCTAATCAAAAGAAACTTGATCCTCATGCCAATTCTAACCTCTTTCTTGGTTTACATCCTACTACCAAAGGTTACATTACCTATGATCTTGAAAATCATGATATCAAAATCTCTAGAAATGTTGTTTTTATTGAAACTGAGTTTCTTGACATAAATTCTACCACTGTTAAAAACCAACATCTTTCTTACCCTTTACATGATAATCAATTCATTTATGATAATAATCAATCTCATGAAATTACTCCTATTGATAATTTGTCCATCATTGGTGAGCATGCTCAGGATCATGTAGAGAATGGATTCATTCTCCTAAACACTCCACTAGAGTAAGAAAATCTCATGCATATCTAAAAGATTTTCAAATCTCTTCTTATAACACCACTAACACGAAATTCGACATTGATCATGTCTTAGATTTTGACAAATTATCTCATGCATATAGAACTTTCATTTTCTATCTAGATAGTATTGTTGATCCACAAGATCACAAGGAAGTTATGCAACACAATCATTGACAAAATGCTATGAAGGAAGAAATTGTTGCTCTCAAGCATAACAACACATGGACCATCACTACTCTCCCCATAACAAAAAGGCCATAGGATGCAAATGGGTATACAAAATCAAGCAAAAGGTCGATGGGACCATAGACATATTCAAGGCTCGCATAGTAGCCAAGGGTCACACTCAAATTGAGGGTATTGACT
The DNA here is from genome assembly GCF_029865625.1 of Vigna umbellata. Lineage (NCBI taxonomy): Eukaryota > Viridiplantae > Streptophyta > Magnoliopsida > Fabales > Fabaceae > Vigna > Vigna umbellata. The sequence continues at coordinate 31,453,555 of NC_142167.1, read as the reverse complement.
ACTTTGACACTTTCTCCTTATGATTAAACTTACTTGCGTTCATTTTATCCTATCATTGGCATCAACTAAAAACGGGTATCTATTACAATTGGATGTAAACAATTCCATCTTCAATGGTGATTTAAATGAAGAAGTTTACATGCAATTACCATCAGGGGTTACTACACCAAGTAAATACTAGGTTTGTCTTTTCAACAAATCCCTTTACGAATTAAAACAAGCTAGTCGTTAGTGGTATGATAAGTTATCATCCTTCCTTCTCTCTCATAACTTTACACAAACATCAGGTGAGCACTCTCTATTTACTAAACATAAAAGGGACAATATCACTATCATGCTTGTTTACGTTGATATATAATATTAACTAGCAACGACATTCATGATATTAATAAAATCACTAGCATACTTAATGACCGTTTTAAAATAAAAAATCTTAGTATTTTGTTTTACTTTTTGGGTTTTGAGTTTGCTAGAAGCAAATAAGGTATTTTATTGTCTCAACGCAAATATGCTCTGGATCTTCTCATCAAAACAAGGATGCTTGATATAGCACCAATTAGCACACCTATGAACATCTCCTCCAACGTATCTTCTAAAGGAGATCTCGTTGATGACCATGCTACGTTTAGAAGGCTGATAGGGAGGCTTATCTATCTCACCAACACGTATCCCGATATCACCTATGTTGTTCGTCGTTTAAGCCAATATGTTGCTTCTCTAACCATGCTCCACCATCAAGTCGCTTTCAGAATCCTGCGATATATCAAACAAACACATAATCAAGGTATCTTTGAAAATCCACTAACAATGTTACTTTGAAAGCTTATAATGCTTTGACTGGGCCGATTTCCTTGACTCTTGCAAATCCATCACTAGCTACATTGTCTATCTAGGTGACTCACCAATATCATGGAAATCTAAAAAGCAAACCACTGTATCACGAAGTGATGAATCAATACTTTCTACTATTCACCTAGCTTAATGTACTACATTTGATTAGGGAATTTTGCTTAATTGTCAAATATTTCCTCAGTTTTGATATTTGGGCTTAATTTTGCTAGTAATTCTTATTCTAGTTAATTTGAATTATTTGAGGTTAATTATGTTCATTATTAATTACAGGGAATTGTTTGGAATATTATTTTGGGACTTCAAGAGGGCAAGAATGTCAACAATCACTCTCCACATAGGTGTTTTAGATTTAATTTAATTGTAAATTCGTTTTAAGCTTATTTTTGGACATATTTGACTTTTTGGGCCATTTTGGGTCATTTTTGGAGAGACCCATTAGTGGCTTGACCTAGGTTTTGTGTGCAAAAGGGGGGTAAACCCCAAAACACTCTTTCACTCTCTCATTTTACATTTTTGTGCACTTTGGACATAAAGGGAGAGCTCCCCCTTTATCTTGTAATTTTGATTATGCCTATTTAATTTCATTTCCATTCTCGCATTCCCATTCTGTTTTAGGGGTTTTTCGATTTCATTTTCATTTTGTTTAAGCTCGTTTTTGTTTTGTTTCGTTTCATTTGATTGTGTTTCGTTTCTGTTTAATTTTGTTTCCAGTTTTGAATTGAATTCGTTTTGGTGCATTGAGTTTTGCATTGAGTTACTCATTCATTTTGCTGCTGTGTTTTGAATGATGTTCATGGAAGTTTAATTTTCTGGGTTGGTTATTAGTGAGGTGGCAAGGGTTTCCTTGAGATTATTGAAGTGTAATTGTCATTCTTTTAGTGTGCCCCTGCATATATGCAATCTGTTTTGTGAGAATTGGTCCTTGCTTAGTGGTCTAATTTGAGCATGATAATCTTCGCTTAGTTGATTATTGTGTGTGCATAGAATTGATGAATTTGTGTGAGTGCATTTTCTTAATTTGAATTTTATGAAGACCATTTTAGACTTCGTTAGTTGTCTATTTCGTGTTGGATTGAGGGTCATATGATTGGATATCTATTGTAAATTTGTGATTGGAAAGAAGTGCAACCGAGTTAGCACCAACTTGTCTTTAAATTTGTGTAGAATTTGTGCTTTAGTTAGTTTATTTCAGTACACAAAACCACCTTCATAACTCCCCACCATGTGTTTGATCTAATTCCTGAACTACAATTGGTCCTTGAGAGACGACCTAGGGGTTATTCTCCTAGCTTATACTGCATTTAATTGCACATTAATTTGATTCGGGTACGACCTCGATCACAAAGCTCCTAAGGTAGGGTATCGCACCCTCGCCCAAACTGTAGGTGAAATTCAGTGGCTCAACAACTTTGTGAAAGATCTGCGTCTTTCCTTCTCCCAACCTGCCATCGTGTACTGTGATAACATGTTTGTCATCAAAATCGTCAATAATCAAGTCTTCCACGAAAGGACGAAGTATATCGAAATCGATTGCCATCTTTGTTGACAAGGGGAGAAAAATTTGAGTAAAGTATTGTTGGTGATGCTCCAAATGTGTTTAAACTGTTTTTAATGTTGTTTAAATGTTCGCCATGAAATTAACCAATTATTGAATATGTTAAAATGCATGTATAAAAGAACTAGGTACTTAACTAATTATAAATTAAGTTAATATAAAAGTCAGGAAAAGCTAGCTCTTTATTTTAGGCGATTATGTTAATTAGATGATCAATTATGTTAATTTCATTTCCTAAGGACGCAACACATATTCAAAACATTAATTTGAGAGCAAAGAACAACAACAAAGCATTCTTGGAGGACAAAGAACATTAATTTGTTTAAATCAATACTACAAGCATTCAAGCATGGTTGGATATGGAGTGAGGGATTTTGGTTTCTTGTGTAAAATCTGCACTGAGGTGTTTTCATTTCTTACTTTTGCTGTAAATTTGATTATTTAGACTTACTGTATAGACAAGGTTTTTAGGGTAATTATGTGTAACATCACCATAAAGAATTGTTGTTGTTTGATTAGAGGTTAAGGTTACATACGTGATCTTATAACGTTGTAATCTTTACATTCTTATAGTGATCAATTCCCTTCCAACTCAGGTTGTTAGAAAGAAGACTAATGTAAACTCTTTGAAAGTTGAACCAGTATAAAATTTTGTGTATCTTGTTTTACTATCTTTACTTGTTTTTGTTAAAATCTTTGATAGATTGAAAAGTTCAATTTAAACAAATTTTATAAACTAAAATTTTTAAGAAAGGTAAAATCAATTTATAAACCAATTCGGTCTTGGTTGTGATCTATAAGTCCTAACATGTTGTGATCTATAAGTCATAACATTCTAACTATCTTATATTTGCGAAAAAGTCTGAGAGGGCATTGTCAAGCTTTACCATACAAACCACTTTGCAACTTGCTAATATATTAACCAATCCTCTTTTTCATTCCACCTTTTATAACATCAATATCAAGCTTTGCACCATTTTTTTTTATGTTATGTTGTTTCTTCTTTTGTTTTCTTCTTCTTTTTCTATGTAAAGCTGTGTTTCCCTTTGAATCATTACAAAAATATACAAGTTCCTTTCAAGTTTCATTCTCTGTTTTTCTATCTCTCTAGCCTGTAAGTCTACTACTCATGCCTAGGTTCACACCATGCACTTCATCCCACACATAAATGACTTCACGCAAGACTCTTGGGTACAAAAAGCTTCCGTTGCAACTCTTTCATAAAGAAAAGAAGTTATATGAGACAAAACCAAAACTAAAGAAAAATTGCGAAATGAAAAGAAGACGTTGTGCGGTGCACAACAAAGAACTAAGTTTGTCCGTGTTAGTTAATATTATTTATAAAAGGTAAAGTGAAGAGTCCACGCAGAGCTTTCTATTTTACTTTGCATTTCACTTTGAATCTTATGGACGCATACTTTTTATTGTTTTGTTGCAGCCTTGTACTTTCTTCTATGTCTATATTTTATATTAATTTTTAACTATACTTTTTTAACATGTTGTAAAAGTTTATTTATTTATTTATTTATTATTTTACTTATTTTTTAATGTTTCATTTCCTTGATTTTTTTTTTAAATTTATGTAAAATATTGTTAAACGAAAATACATAATAAATCAAACATTTATTATTTGTGATTATTAATATTTGATTTCTTTGATTAATACTTTTTATATGGGTACCAAGTTAATTTCTTAATAAAATTATTTTAGACATCCTTAGAAATTTTGTATATGATTTTTTTATCTATCTTTCGTCTTCTTTCCCTTCGATTACTATTTGCTATCAATGGAAACCATTTTCGGGATGGTGTTTCATTTTCGTCATCACCCACTCGCTTTTAAATGAAATCCATTTATTTTTATCAAATAATATATTAAAAGGTGTTTTGAAGCTAAAAAAATAAACTTGACAACCAATTTATATTTTTCATTTTTGATATCTTATTTATAAGTTTACCTAGTTAAAATAAAAGACTTACCAAATATTTAGGTACACGGAATATCGATCTAACTTTTGATTTCTAACTTCCTTTCTTATATTTATTCTACTTTGAAAATTACCAATTAATTGTTTTACTAGTTTCTATTGAAGACATAGATGCATTTATTTTTCTCTCTCTACTCACGATTTTATTATTTTTACATTTTTTAATATTGGGCAAGATATTTTTTGTTTTTTACTTTTAAAGCTAAATATACTCTCAATTAAGTTGTTTTATTATTAAGTTAGTCTTACTTCTCTCGTTACCTTTTAAACTCTCAATTAAGTTTATTTATTAATTAAATTAATATTTTAATAATCTTAAAAATGATTCGTTTTAATAATATAATAATATATATTTGTTTTTTTATATCATATTGTGTATTTTAATAATGACAATATTAAATTAGTTTTTGTATTATATGATCGAGTATTTCTCAATCATACCAATATAACTTTCATCATTGAACAAGTATATGTCATACTCTTAAGTTAACATATACTCAGTCTATTACTGTTCCATTAGTACAACATCATACTCAGGCCTAGGTCCATTTAGGTAAAAAAAAAAAAGTCCATAAACTACAAATTTAAATAATGCATTTTATGAGTTATATTGGTTACATTTTTTTTAATTACGCATTTATTTCTTACTTATACGAAAAACTGATTTGAATGTTGTGGGGAAATGTATTCTAGAGATACAATCATCTTAAAAAAAGACAACACTAGATGAAAAACTAGAACATTTGATAATTTATAAAGTCCATTCTCACTATGCAAGATCATTTTTAGTATTATATTCTAACATACTTCAATTGTTATAATGATTATCATGCAGAAAGAGTTATAGTTTTGTAAAAATATATTATTTTCGTTTCCAAAATGTATAAAAATAGAACTTCTCAACTCATTACAATATACACAAACAGTAGAGCAGTAAACTTGGGTGTCATTTCATTTTCCGTATGTATAACCCTTTTAAGCCAAACACAAAGTAATATTAACAATGTGTTTTCATATGCAAAATTATTTATTTATGAATTTATAATTTTTTAAAACATATGCGTGTAACCTTTTTTAAGGCAATGAGATAACAATATATTTTTTTGTAAGTTTTAGATACTATTTACTTGGTTTTATATGTGTAGTATTCTGTTGGTGAAATAATTATATATTGTAATTCAATTGAAAAATGGTCATAACGTTTAAGGTAATTATTGTAAAAGTAAATAAAGTTATTGTATATGATGATGTTTTTAATTCAATGATATTATAAAATTATTTTATTTTGTAGAACATATTTTATTTATATTTTTTTAACTGGCCACGCACTGTTTTATATGTGATATTAAATTATTATTATTAGAACATTAAATTTATACATATAATACTTACTATGAACAACATATATAACATTCTAAAACATAAAAATAGATAGAAAGAAAAAACATCTTCCCCGTGTATTTTTCTATTCAAATTATATTTTTCCATTGCTGACAAATGTTTGTGAAGATTTTCTTTTTCTTCCGAAAACGTTTTGTTTGAAGGCGTTCCCTATATATTCTAACTTGACAACTCAAGGATGAGATTTATATTTGTTTTTTCTTTTTTTTTAATTGTATCCATAATTCCATATATTCGTACTTATATATATATATATATATATATATATATATATATATATATATATATATATATATATATATATATATATATACTAGAAAAACTGTTATTCAGTAAATGTTTTTTTTCGATTTAGGAAGACTTTTACCTTCCGCAAATTAATTTGTAAGAGTTTTTCAAACTTCCACCGTTAGCGTTGTCATAATATACATACTAGGTTTTTTTCATGACTCTTTGTATCACGTTCAATTTGAGTTTTTTTTTTTTTTTTTTTTGCAAAAGGGTAAAAACTTTAGTTATTTTTAACCTTTTATTATTTCAACTTTACGAAGGATTTTCATAACTCTCATAAAATAACTTTCACATAATAACAATTCTTTTAGTGATATATATATATATATATATATATATATATATATATATATATATATATATATATATATATATATATATATATATAGATTGTACAGAAGTAATATGTTAAAAAATTAGATTGATAAAATGATTTTAGATAATTGACTCCTCAACTTAATTTTCTTTTTCAGTATTTATGATTTCGATGTATCTCTTACCTTTGATACATACATATCTTTATTTATCTTCCTATGTTTACCATGAATATATGTATAGTTTTGTAACATTTATGTATTTAGGGGCACAATGAAATTATTTTTATAGTAACTTAAATACATTTTAAAAAATTGGAAGTGACTATGACTTTGTATGTCACTCCTTACCACAGTTCTTAACAATATTTAATTATAAAATCAGTGTAAAATAATATAGAAAATAACATTTCTTAAGTTCTAGAGAATCGGTAAAAGTATGTGATATTAACGAATATAATTGCACAACTAAAAATAAAGAGATATTAAAACAAAAATAAACTTACTCTAAAATTCAACATAACTTCACTCTCTTTCACTCTTTATTCGGTCAAATCTATTTCAAAAAAGGGCGAAACACAATGTAAAAAACAAAGTATTATATAAAATGGATCTGTCGGTCAAACATCAGAAGATAATTAATCAACATAAGGTTTGATTGGTCAGTTTCATCAGCCGTGCTGGAGATGATTAATCAGATAGACTAACTTGATAATCCAGCACGATTAATCAAACTAAATGTGGTTTAACATGAATTAATTAAGTAATAACAAGAGTCGCAATTAGGTAAATAGTAAGGAAAAACTCATTATGAGTACTATAAATACAACATATATGTAAGGTTAGTTTATAATAATTATAGCATTCAATATAACTATTGAGATCAATACTCACTTAAGAATTAAAATGTCTTATACACAAGCTGTTCAAACAATCCAGGATTTCTTTATTTTAGAGAAATTGGAGACTGAAATAATCCGAAGACCGAAACTTATGGACATAAAAGGATAAGTTTAGAGATACATATAGAAAATGAAAATAAAAATGTACAAAAACAAATTAGAAGAAATAAGAAAAAGGAAGAAGTTTTACATTTGTAATAATATACTTTGCTAAAATTAGTAATAAATTTTATGGAAACTATTTATCGAAAAATACATAGTAATTGTTTAATTAACTTAGAAAATTTAGTTAATCATCGAGAGAAAACGATACAATTCCAGTGGTTACAATGTCATAGTTGGAGGCCCCACGAGAATCTATGCTAAAAAGCATAAATAATTTTTGTAACACCTTATATTACGGAAAAAATCAAGAAAATCACACCATATCGTCCTATAGATTATGGTAGCAACGTCTCTGAAAATGTAATAGATGATGATGTTTCAGCAAAACATCACATCAGAAAAAGACAATGAAAATGAATTTGAATGATTGAAGAGTCATAGTCGAAATAAAAACTCCAAAATTATGATCTAATTTCACTATTAGGGTGTCCTTATATAGATGGACATGAGAGTGTGATACCACTAAAGAATCAAACCCTAATGAAGATTAGATACATATGTAGATGTCTTACATGTTCACCTGATTTTGGATTTAGTTAATAGGGTTTGTGTGAAAAGTAAACTTTTTCTTTTACAAGGATAGTTGTTTGATTATTATTTTATTTCAGAATATTTTATGGCATAATTTTAAAATCTAATATTTAGAAAATATGAATAAATGAAGAATGCAAGATGATGTAAAAATAAACAATAAAATATCGAATTAATTAAGAGACTTTTTTTGTTATTTTAATTGTAAGACTAATATTATTAAATGAGTTTTTGTTTCAAAAATTAAAAACCAATTTTTAAAATTCAAATGAGATACTCAACATCTTGATTGCCATGCGTGTTTCAATGCATATTAATAGAAAATGAAATTTATCAACAAGAACAAAGCTGGTACATAGTAGAGCTGTGTTTTTTTTCAAAATTTATAAAGTTTCATTTTAATTATTCAAGTACTTTATTACAATAAAACACCCTTCTGTCGGTTATTCACAAATGTGAATTTTGTGTCATTGGTAAATGTTTATATGATATGTATCATCTCTAATTTGCTGCGTGATGAATGAAACGTGTTAAATTATTGGATAAAACTTTTCAGACTTAAAAATATTAAAATAAATATATAAAAAAATCAGTAAAGTTAGGTTTGTTTTAGCTATATATATTATAATTGATATATATTATCTAGATATCCAATTTATCCTCTTTTAATGTATATTCATATATGATAAATTTTTAGTCAAGACTTTTAACATATTTCTTCGTGTTAAAACATATATATTTTGAATATAAGATTAGATATTTATAAATAATTTGATAATAATTTAATAATAAATTTAAGAAATAATAAATTTTATTAAAATAAACTGTAATTTATAATTTTAATATTATATTAAAAAGTGAATTTTAAGTTTAATTTAACTTTACAAAATTATTTATAAAATAAAATTTATGTAATAAAATTGAATTAAATTTAGAGTTTATTTTTTTTAATATATTATATAATAGGAAATTACATGAGAAACGATATACGTGGAGGAAACAAATTGCAGGCATATTGTGAGCTGGAGATGACACAGACAGAGGGCAAAGATACTGACAGTGAGCATGGTTACTGATTTGAGCAAAATATGAATTTGATGGTGAAAGAAGAGTACAAAACACGTGCCAAAGTGGAAAAAAAAAATAATTGGTTTTCTACATTTGGCCTTCTTCTCCCTTTTAAAGTTTAAAGTATTCTTATGATTTTGCTTTTAAAGACATAAAAAAAAGTAAGAAAATATTATGTATATAAATTATTTTTTACCTCAATTTCTAAATGATGAGATTATTCAACAATATTAGAATAATGTTTTCAATATAAAGTAAAAAGAAACCGAGATTTATTTTTTAAATCATTTTTCAGGTTTATCTTTACAATTTGTTTTCATTTTCATAAACGATATTAATGTTTTAATATTAAATAAGTTAAAAATTAAGTATTGTATTCAAATATTATTTAATATATTATTTATATTTAGAATATATATTTTTTTTATCTTAAATTTATTAAAATAAGATCGTTAGGATTAATATTTATATTAAAAATTATCCCTTTTAAAAATTGTAACTTTTGTTATGTTTTTATCCTTAAAAAGTATCTTAAAAAATTAAAGAAAAATATATATTTCAATTATCATTCTTTCAAAAATTAATTGATATAAGAATATTGAATGTACTAAAATAACTTTCTAGTTCAGATAAAGAAGTTTTCATTAACAAAATGTATGTTATTTTTTTTTTATATAATATATGTATATATTTATAGTCCTAGAAGGAGTTAATATCCATCATATTATTTAGAGATATTCGGACAATTAATCTTATGAAATAAGATGGAAAAAAAGTTATGATTTCTTTTTCTAAATAGATTTCAAGCCAAAATTGGAAAATCAAATGTATTATATTTTTTGTTTAAAGACTGAAGACTCGATATTTCCAACCAATCAATTCCTTTTGAGATTTCTTACTAAAAGATTGCCATCTGATATATATATATATTACCTTTGAAACACATACAATAATAACTATTTTGATTATATCGTTATTTAACTTTTATTGGAATGATTAATGTATATATAATATAGAATTATAGTTAAAGTACTGAAATAATTAAAAATGTCATTTTGTATAAAGATATTGAAAATATAATAAATAAGTGCATTTTATACTGATATAATCCAATTCCTTCATGCACGTGATGCGAAGGCGCTTCAATTATGCTTGGAATTATGACTTTTCAAGTATGTATAGTTGTGGCTCATCGGAATAGTCAGAAGTCATTAAATTTCAAAATTCTTAGTAAATATAATCCAAGTGGCATAATTGCACAGCTTTTCCGAAAAAATAGTTAAAAGCATTTAAATTATCTTTTATATACATTATAGTCAATTTACACATTAGCTAATTTGTAAAATAAATGTATTAAATTTTAATTTTTAATTTACACCTAAGTTAGTTTAGATTATACAAATTATTTTTGTTTTATTTTTATTTATTAGAAAGAATTTGTAAAGTTCTTCCAAAGAGGCTTTATGTCACGTTAATTAAGTGAATAAGGAGTTTATTCATGCTAAACTGGTAAAAATATTAATAAAAGAAATAAAAATATTAGAAAAGTTGATTTGTATTTTAAGTAACATATTTAATTACATTACTAGTAATGATAAGAATATACTTTTCCAATCATAACTTTGACTAAAATTGGATAGCAGCATTTTTTTTCCATGAAAAATTATCAGATGTTTCGTCTAATAGATTTTATAATAAACTAATAACAATAATCATTTACATTTAGAAATAAATAAGGTTATATTTTTAATAATTAAGTGCATTATTGGTATGAAATATATTTATTAGCTTTATTGATAATCTTTAAAACATTCATGTTTTATCAATGTTTTATTTATTTTCAGAAAAGATAGTTTTTTATTTTTTATTTTTATGACTAAGGGTTTTACTTATGACCCTGAATCTTAATTTTCATGACATATATATATATATATATATATATATATATATATTAATAAATAAATATTATAAAATTTCTAAATTTTGACTTAGTGCACACTTACTTATAGCATCTTCAATTGTAATATCATATATCAGGTCATAAGATTAAACTTTGAGTTTAATAAGATCTCGTCATTGGAGTATTCTAACATGACAAAAGAAAAAAAAACAGAATTATAGATCTCAAATACGGTTCTGGGTGATAAGTATAATTAAAGAGATATTTTTCCTTTTTGGAAATATATATTTATATCAATAATTATATTGATGATTACATATTAATTAGAGATTAGAGGTTGAAATTTGTTAAATCTATTATGTAAGAAACTATCATACTATTCACAAATATATTTTGTAAGAATAATTTAAACTTAAACTTACTTTTTAATAAACTACATAAAACATTAAAGAGAGAGTACAATATATCCTGTAATCAAGATATTCTTAACCGGAAATTTTTAATAATTTTTTCATTTAACATATTAAATGATGTTATAAATTAACATGGTGTATGAAACAATATAAATAATCAAACATTAATCTAATATAAAAAAGAATTAACGTAGTTAAATTATAAAAAATTATTTATTTATGTTTAAATGTTTAACACTAAACCGTATCAAAATTTTAGGAAAAAAACTCTAGTTTGAATTGGAAATTTATAAAATAGTGTAAACATATTTAACCTTTAAAAAGAAACTAATATTTTTTTCATCTCAACTTGAGTATTCACGTATGAATAAACCAAACGGATCCAGCTATTATATTACTATGAATATAAAAAAGAATTCTTAATTGGCCAAAAGTTTTCATAGACGTTTGTAGAACATGAATGATCACTTCGATCATAGGGAATCCTGCTATCACTCTCATCTAGATTTATTTTTTTATATCAGAACAAAATAGAGAAAAAGAAATATCTGAATTTTGTCTTCACGAGTTACGTGGCCAATTCCTATAAGTGTAAATTGCGAAGCGTGCAATGAAAAGTAGCAGCCCCACACACAGAGGGATGGAACCACTCTTCTAAAGAAAAGAGGGAAAAATTAAGAAAAAAAAATTAAAAATGAGAATTTATTAAACAGTGTTGATAAGTTTTTTTGGATAAAAAAATGATAAATAATTTTTAATCGAACATAAATAATTTAAAAATTTAGAATAAGAAAATTGAAAAATTAGGGTTCATCTCTTGACATGTTGTGTAATAATTGAAAGCATAGGTAGGAAGAGGAGGCTATACCCTAGCCACATATGCATGGATATGTCTCTTCCTTTTCTTTTAATGGTTTTTGTTTGTTGTGAAAATATGATGTGTGTTCCATTTTCACCATCACAGTAACATATTTCTGAAACAGCAGAAGAAGAGAGACAAGACATTATGCCCTTTAGCGAAATTTAAGCAAAATCCAGAATCTGCCAGATTTTTATGACACATGCAGTAGTATTGCTCTATGGGTAGGTGTTACGTTGGATCTCACTCTACTTGTCCTTTCACAAATCAAATTTTTTGGGGATCATATGTCTGCCAAATTACTATTTTTCCTCTGACATTAATTAACAGATTCACCTGACCTCACTAGTCTTTCAAACATTAATCCCTTGTTCTTTCATTATCAGACATGTTTTCTTTTTTCTAATTTTTTTGTCTCAGCTTCACAATCCTCACTACTTCAATAGTCAACGTCCACAGTGGATAATGTAAATGGAACTGTCACTTTCGCTACACCACAAAACACCTTGAAACTTCAACTCACTACTTTGAAATGGAATTAGTCCATGATAATGAACGAGAACTGTCAAAGCTAGTAAATTTTTCATAACAAACTCATGAGAAGCGTTATTTGTCTCTACCTCTTTTTATATATGTATACAAGAGTACTTATTAAGTTATTATGTCATTTTTTCTTTATATAAACACATCAAGTCATTTTCAAACTAATTTTGTAATACTCCCTTTTCTTTATTCACTTTCTTTTAATTTAATGATTGTCATAAAAATTTCCCAACATAGAAATTTGACCATACCTACAACAAAATAAGTAACTAAACTATATTTGCTTAGTTAAAAATATTGTTCAAAATATTTATGTAAGTTTTTTAGAAATGAAAAAATGATATATTATTTTTGTCAAAATCTTTATAATAAAGTCGTATAAGACATTATTATCAACTTTGATATTTCGGTAAATTTCATCATTCATTTGTTATCACATAAAAAATTATTAAAATAATAAATAAAATAAAATAATACAAAGCATAAAGGAATTACACTAAATTTAGGGTAAAAATTACACTTCATAAAACATAAAAAAGTTATACCTATTATAAAAAAAATCTAAATAAATACATTAAGATAAAACATTAAACTATTTATATTGAATTTCTAATTTCTTATCATGTTAAATAATGTTATAAGAGTAATATGATAAATTTTTATTTCAATTTATCAGAATTGTTTTTACTTAAAACGCTAATCTTTGAGTGATATATATAGATATTTTTGTTTGCAACTAAACTCAATATAATTCTTCTAACCAATATATCTTTAACATAATTCCAATATATTGGACTTAACTAAACTCAACCCAATTCTTCTAACCAATATATCTTTAACATAATTCCAATATATTTACACCACAAATTCTCCGGTCCTAATTTCTTAAAGAAAAATTATAAATCTTAATGTGAAAAAAATAGTCTCTTAGCTTTTTTTCATACAAGACTTTACAAGACAAGATAAGTGTTTAGAATGATCAAGAGATATAACATTATGTCTCAAATTAATTACATCTCTAAGTTTTTTTTTTATCTTGAAGATTGATTTCTAGAAGAATTTTTAAATGTTTGGATACAACAAAAACATAGACAATAAACTATACAACATGAAGAAAGAACATAGGAGTCATGTAACCAATTTCTATTACAAAAGAATATATATATATATATATATATATATATATATATATATATATATATATATATGATCTTATTACATTCAACTCTTTTAAAAAGGAGAATTTCTTAAGAAAAAAATGTCTAATAAGACATTAGCAACTCTTGTTTAGAAGTTTAATTAACAATGTTCAACGAAATAACATATGATAAAAGTGATCTGTCTAGGATGAAATTATTAAACGATATACATGTGTAAGCATCCTAAACGGATAATGTTACTCTAAAATAGACTTCGCTAAATGATATAGTACACGTATCAAGCTAAACGCTTTACGTATTGTACCATACGGGCCGGACGGTCTAGAGAGCGGTGCCGATATCACCCAACCGCCAGCGTTTCTCCTATCTTTTTACTCCTCTGATAGCATTGCCGAACAACTTGCATAAACACTCACTGCGCACTACTCGACTTGACCATTCATCCTTCTACTCGGGTGAGTAACTATGTACCGTATGGATTGGGCGGTCCAGAGAGTAGCGCCGACACCCACCTAACCGGACGGTTGCACAGGATCGGCCGATAGGTGAACTAGGTCATTAAGACTAGGATTAAGGTAAATAGTGATTAGAGCCATTGGGCTAGAATTGGGCCGTGATTAACTTTTCACTAATCCCAAGCCCATGGCAACAACTATAAATACAGGTCAGAGGTAAGTGGTAGAGAGGTTGCATTCATTGCACATTTATTACTGCTCTATTGAATTGCCGAACGGTTTGAATACTGACTTTGGCATCGGAGTATCTTTGACAGGTTCCCTCCCAGACGAAGGAGTGAGAGAGCGGAGCTTGGAGCGCGACCGGACGACAAGAAGACAAATTGTGAAGGAGTTTGGTGACTTAGCCCCAATAACCAAAACACGTATTAAATGCATGTACGAATAATACTCTTTTGTCTATTGTGTTGTGTTCGCTTTATCTGTGAATATCTCAAAAGTACAAAGTTTTTTCAAATGTTATGCATTGGATTAGAATAACATTAAGATATAAGATGACATTTTGGGAGTGTTTCTTCAAGTTCTTTACACTCTGCTAATCCATACAAGTTATCTATGCAAAAGCACATAACATCGGACTTTGTATTAAAAGGCTACCTACACTCAAGAAAGTCAATGGTTCTAAGTATCAAATCTCTTTTTGAGAAGGCTATATAAAGAAGATTGCATGAAGAGAAGACAACAATAATTATTATTGCTCTTATATGTTGTCAATATTCTCTCTCGCTTACATCGTGTAAAATTTTCTTTTTAAAGAAAATCTTTGTTACAAACTTTCAAATATTCATTGTATTGAAAATTTATCCTGCCTACGAGAGTTATTATCTATACTTGTTTTTATCATAAAAACACTTTTCTATTTTTGTAGAATCAGAAGTGATTTAAAACCCTTATTTGTTTAACTGAGTAAAGTTAAACGATATAGTTAGTTGGACTATTTGATACCAGAAGTGCTTATACTTGTTGTAAAACCAAGAGTAGTTAAACTCGTTGTAATCTTTTTAAAGATTAGTGGAACCCCTTAAGAGTGCTTAGTTTGAAGTGAACCAGTATAAAATAAGTCTTCTTTATTGTTATCATTTTTAAAATCCTTTTAACCGCTTATCAAAATTATTAAAATAGAATGACTCAATTTCTCACACCAAGAGGGGGGAGGGTTGAATTGGTGAAGTGTAAAAACAAAAGCTTTTAAAATCTTTTTCACAAAATGTGATGCCTTTACACTTTTCTTGAATCGCAAGGTAAATGATTAGCAATGCAGTGAAAACTTAATAGAATATGCAAGGAACTTAATCGAATGAATAAAAGAGAGTAGGGATCAGAAAATTCAAACATTGTGTTTTTATACTAGTTTAGCCAAGCCTACATCTAGTGTCCTTCTAACCACAGGAAGCAAATGCACTTTAAAGATCAAGGTTTTCACAACAAGGTTTTTATAGAGACCTCACATCAAAAATATAAAACACCTTTCTAATCCTCTAATATAATATAGGCAGTAAACAACAAGACTAGCAGTAACAAGACTAGCAGTAAGAACACCCTCTTCTGCTGTCTAACCCTTTAAGGCACCCACAAAGTCAAGAACACCATCGTTCTTCTTCTTGTAATCACAACAGAGAAACCAAGCCAATCTTCAAAAGATTGCAAATCCTGATGACATAGTAAACACCCAAAATGTGCAGATTGATCAGACGTTTGAAACACAACAAGTCTTGCTCCTCAACAAATCTCAAAATCCTTGATCACCACGGTCAGTCTTGATTCTTGGAGATTTTCCCTTCTCTTTAAGATCACAAACCTTTATGTAAAGAATATGAAAGTGTTAGAATCATAAAAGTTCTTACAGAATTCAAATCAACGTAAATTTATAGTTAAACACATATCAGACGCATTTTAATCGACTTTGCTACTAACGTAATCGAATGCACCATTTAATTATAACAGTTTAGCAGCAATCACATCAATTAATTGAATGTACAATTAATGCAATCGACTATCATTTAATGCTTGGTCAACACAATTCAAAATATGACAGTTATGTTAGTTGTGACAAGTATTTAACAGTTTTTGAAAACATCAACCAACTTAGTTGAATACAAATCACATGCAATCGATTAAGCAACAATAATTAGCAAATTTTTGAAAACTTTTCTTCTTGAAAAATCTCACAACACACTTGAAAAGATTCTGTGCAAACACACGAGTTTTAATCGATTCACCCCATAATGTAATCAACTTAAAACTGTTATTTTTCCACATATTTAAAGTTTAACTAAAGTGCATGTGGTTTTCCTTTTCCAAAAACATATGTCATGCATACACATATAAAATCACATATTTAATACAGTGATATGCAATGAACAACACAATCATGTTCTCATGTATGCTCATACAGATTTAACACAGTAAAGAACAACATATAATATGTAAACACAGAACATGTAACACAAAATATACATGTGTTATTAATTATGTGTTGTCATCATAAAAAACACATATATTTCTGAGATTGGGTTAAGCAACAACTGTGCTTCCCCTATCAACAATCTCAACAATCTCCCCTTTTTTTTATGATGCACAACCATGATTAATAAACAACCATGTTGCACAAATCATACAGATTATCTTCAATTACAAAAATCATCATAATTCTCCCCCTTTGGGCATTAGCAAAAAAGGTAAGCACACTGCAATTGATACATAAATAATCAACAATCTTAAGATGCATAAGATATAATAATCAAAACAGATTATGATGCTCTCCCTGTCATTAATATCCACATGATTTTAAGATTTTCTCCCCTTAAATGAAAACATGTGAGATATATCAATAAAATGCAATGCTCCCTTGTCATTATGCATGTATTAATCTCAAATCACATATGCACAATGCAGTATAATCAGAGTATATATTAGAGCATGTAATAGTATATTCCAACATTGTATCAGAGCTCATGTATAGTAGTATAAACATAGCATAATTGATACAATTTCAATCATCAAACACAATTTAATCTCTTATCATCTCAGAACATAGATATAGTGGATAAGCATAGAGATAAAGCAGAATAAACATTCAATCAAAATATAAAACAAGGTTTAAAGATAACAGATATTCCAAGTTTGGAAACTTCAAACCAATGTCGAAACTCAATCGATTTGATCACAATCATAATCGATTTCTTACTGTAACACTTTGTTGATTTCTCAGATTCACACAGTCAACAAGCATTGTTCCTGCAAAACCTTTCATGGTCTTTCCAGATCAAGCATTTTAGAATCAATGTATTACATGAATTATCACATGTAATGTATGAGTATGCAAAAATATGAATGTAACAGTAAAATGTAACACATTGCATACACTCATAATGTAATCGATTTCATCACTTATTTTATACTACTATCAGTTACACTTAATCACAGATATAAGCATTCATCCACAGATTGAATTAACATAAAATCCGATCTCATTGATTATCAATCCATAAAGTACAATCAGATGGTAACAATAGCAAAGTGGCATATAATGCCAACAACTCTTACAAAATAAGACATCAAGACAACCAGAATAGAAACTACAGCCTATCAGACTTAAAACATATAATCTTGCAACCCTGTGCTGATTCAGATTTTTCCATAAAATCCTCTTCACTGGATTCATCATCCTCATCAGTTGATTCCTCTGTTGATGTAGAGCTTTCCACGAAATTCTTAATGATTTCTTCCATTTTCTTCTCCATGCGCATAACAGATTTCTTCATCTTGATAGTTTTCTTTGAAGTTTTCTCAAATCTGTTTACTACAAATCTTTCAAACTCATATATGGGAGTGAATGAAACTTGTTCATTTTCAGAGCCAGCCATTTCATCATTGTTCCTGACAATGAGTTTCTTCATCACTAAACACCCATCCCATGGTCTTTTTCTTTAAACCAATGCATGTTAATATGGTTGCAAATCCTGATGACATAGTAAACACCCAAAATGTGCAGATTGATCAGACGTTTGAAACACAACAAGTCTTGCTCCTCAACAAATCTCAAAATCCTTGATCACCACGGTCAGTCTTGATTCTTGGAGATTTTCCCTTCTCTTTAAGATCACAAACCTTTATGTAAAGAATATGAAAGTGTTAGAATCACAAAAGTTCTTACAGAATTCAAATCAACATAAATTTATAGTTAAACACATATCAGACGCATTTTAATCGACTTTGGTTCTAACATAATCGAATGCACCATTTAGTTATAACAGTTTAACAGCAATCACATCAATTAATTGAATATACAATTAATGCAATCAACTATCATTTAATGTTTGGTCAACACAATTAAAAATATGACAGTTATGTTAATTGTGACAAACATTTAATAGTTTTTCAAAACATCAACCAACTTAGTCGAATACAAATCACATCCAATCGATAAGCAACAATACTTAGCACATTTTTGAAAACTTTTCTCCTTGAAAAATCTCACAGCACACTTGAAAAGATTCTGTGCAAACACATGAGTTTTAATCGATTCACCCCATAATGTAATCGACTTAAAACTATTGTTTTGCCACATATTTAAAGTTCAACTAAAGTGCATGTGGTTTTCCTTTTCCAAAAACATATGTCATGCATACACATATAAAATCACATATTTAACACACTGATATGCAATGAACAACCCAATCATGTTCTCATGTATGCTAATACAAATTTAACACTGTAAAGAACAACATATAATATGTAAACACAGAACATGTAACACATAATATACATGTGTTATTAATTATGTGTTGTCATCATAAAAAACATAGATATTTCTGAGATTGGGTTAAGCAACAACTGTGCTCCCCCTATCAACAATCTCAACAAAAAAATTTTAAGTGTTCAACACTATCTGCAGATCGTCTAACTCCTGCAAATAGTATCTAACACTTAATTCTTACGAGGAGGTAGACTTTAATGATCTTCATTATGTTATTGAAGCATGTAATGAGCTGATGTCTAATTCCTCAAATTTGTCAGAGGCTTTTCACAATTTGAGAAAACAATTGAAAAAATGTACAAAAGAAATTGAGTCGAAAGACGACACAGCCTTGTTAAAACAACAAAAGAAGGGCCTGAAGAGGAAGGTAGATGAGTCGAAACAACAATTTGAAACATTGATTTCGAAAAATGAAACATTAGAGAAAAACTCTAATACTAAAGAGATTAAACGCGATGATATCCATAAACGCGAAAACGATTGCTTAAATTGTTAACTAGAACATTTGAAAGGAATGAACGTCTATGTCTTTTAATAAAAAGTAGAAAACACCCCTTTGACTAAACATGTTTGGGATTTAAAGATAAACAAGCTCATCATGCGCCATCATCAAAATTTATTTAGTTTCTTAAAGCTGAAATGCTTAGTCTAATTTTGAAAAGAAAAAGAAAAGCAAAACTAAGTACATTAGACCCAATGCGAAATGGGTACCAAAGGATAAAATCATTTCTCTTGCAGATTTGCTGGATGATCGAAAAAGACTCCTATCATAACACCAAGCCAGTGGATTTTGACGAATCATAATGGAAGAATGGTCTATGTCTCAAGACTGGATGAAGATAAAGGAAGAAACAATAAACCTCAAAGGAAACCAAAGAGAAAAGAAAGTAGGTACTGCAAAGATAAGTATAAATGTTTTCCTATCTATTGATAATTCCTTTTCATTTAAAGGCCTAAAACATGATCAGCTCACAAGTAGTCAATATGACAACATATACAATGTTACATTTGAAAAAGGCCTTACATGTCAAAGTAATAATTGTAAGCCTGACAATAAAATGTCAAAGCTAGACGAAGCTTTTGTAGATATGCAGATTAGCGAGAAAGCGTCAAAGCCAACCAACGAGCCATTTACACTAAAAGCGTCGAGACAAGTAGATGAATGTCATGATGAAAAGAGAGAGCCTCGTGGGTCACATCGTTTAGCAGTAAAAAATCATCCTCCCAAGAAGATCATTGGTGATAAGGAATATATAAAGACAAGGGCATTTTACAAGCAAAGACCAACAACTCTTATCTTTAGATCGATGCGTCGAACTTCAATGAATTGTTCGAAGATGACTCATGGGTCAAAGCAATGTAGGAAGTGTTAGACGAGTTCTAGACTGGAAGGTCATTGAGTTACCTCAAGGGAAACACATCGTTGGAGTTAAGTTGGTGTTTCGAAACAAGCTCGATGAAGATGGAAAAGTAGTTAGGAAGAAACCAAGTCTCGTGGCCAAAAGCTACTTACAATAGAAAGGTATAGACTATACATAAACCTATACTCGTGTTTCCAGGTTAGAAGGAATTTGAATTCTATTATCTTTTGTTGCTTATAGTGAGGTTAAATTATTTCAAATGGATGTCAAAAGTTCATTTTTAAATGGTGATATCAAATAAGAGGTTTATGTGGAACAACCTCTAGGATTTAAGTACTCTACCAACCTAAATCATGTTTTCATATTGAACAAATTGTTATATAGTGTAAAGCAAGCTCTCAGATCTTGGTATGAACGTTTAAGTTCGATTTTAACTCAAAATGGTTTTTCAAAAGGGAAGGTAGACACTATGTTATTCTGCAAAAACCTCAACAATGATTTCATCATTGTTCAAATTTATGTAGGTGACATAATTTTTTGTGCTACTAACAACTCTCTATGTCAAGAGTTTTCTAAGATAATACATAATGAGTTTGAAATGAGCATGATGGGAGAACTGAAGTTCTGCCTAGGATTGCAAGTTAAATAAGAGCCAAACATTATCTTTATTCATCAAACAAAGTATGTTAAAGAGCTACTAAAGAAGTTTAAGTTGGACGAACCAAAGAAGTTGAAGACTCTAATGCATCCAACAATAAGCTTAAGGATAAATGAGAGCTCTACAAAAGTGGACAACATTGTCTATCGTCAAATGATGGGTTCACTTCTGTAGCTTACAACGTCTAGGCCAAACATTATATTTAACGTTTGTTTGTGTGCACAATTCAATCAGTCCCTAGGGAAACCCATTTAACTGCAGTCAAATGCACTTTTCGTGATCTTATTGGAACCTCTAATCTTGGTCTATGTTTCAAAGGTCGATAAACTTCCAAGTTGTAAGGATTTTGTGATGTAGATTATGATGGAGATAAATTGAGAGAAAATCACTAGTGAAGGATATCACTTCATTGGAGGAACCCTTGTTTCCTGAACGAGCAAGAAACAAAGGACAATAACCTTCTCAACAGCTAGAGTAGAGTACATCTCAACTGCGAGTTACTACTCTCAACTCGTATGATCAAAAATAAAATAAAAGACTCTGACATCTATGAGAGTAAGATCCCTATTTTTTATGATAATAATGTTGCAATTAGTTTATCCAAAAAACCTATACAACATTATCGTGCTAAACACATTGAAATTAAACACCACTATATTCGAGATCATGTGCGAAAAGGTATTGTGGATTTACAGTATGTAAACATAGAAGATCAACTCGCTGATATTTTTACAAAACCCTTATTTGAAGAAAGACTAATTCATCCAAGGACCCTTTTGGGCATGAGCTCATGTTGTCATATAACATTTAAGTCTAAGCGTTTAAGACATATAGTCTAATGACATCATACTCAATTATATTGTCTAAGACAAATAATCTAAAGATACTTCATCTTACATGCATGACATGTGTTTTGCACTAAGCCCAACAGGCTAGCCTAATAAGGATCGACTAGGTTAAATAACAATTCAAATTTTGCCAGCTCAGCATAATCGTACAAAAGGCGTTAAATGAAAATGTCATCTCTTTAAATCCCACCAATTACACTTCCCAAAGCATTTTTTCCACTACATATAATCATCATTCACCCTTTTAAAACCCTATTTCCTTCCTAAGTTATCATTCATCTTATTGAGCACGTAACCTCTTTCTCTCAGAAAACCTTCCTCTCCTAAACACTTAACCTTTACTAGAAACTTTCCTTTGCAACAATGGCTAACATTTAACAAGTATCCATATCTCTCTCAAAAGTGTATGGTCTTGCTAAGAGAGTTAACATGGTTAACTCAACTATGGACAACCTATGAAGTTGTTCTCGAAGCACTGGATAAACTTGAGTGAGCTACGCTCCTAGGTAAAGAGGTGAGGGTAAACAAATATATATTGACAATACAAATTGCACAAGCATTTAGTTCATTACACTTAATCTCAACAAACAAGGTTAGCTCTCCATGGTGGAGAACCCAGGGTTTATAAATAGTAGAGATAGGAAAGAAATGAAAACCAAAGAGAAGATGCAAGCCCTTTTTCAAGGTTCTTGGTAGCCATTCCATGCTCCAATTTCACCTCTCATTCGCGTCTTCATCTTCAAATCGCAATCCATCTTCCTCTACAACCCTAAAAGGTAGAAAACCACCATGAATGAAGGAGAAGCTTCCTAACACCCCTAGTAACCTCTAAGACACTCTCTCAACCACCCAAAAGTGTTTCTCTATCGTGAAAAATAAGGGTTTCCACAAACCCTTATGATAAACATGATTTAATACCCAAATTTTGGAATGTTAGTACCGTGACCACTTGACGTCATCTTAGTACCGCCTAGCACTATCAGATATAACGCGAATAATTGTTTTATGTAAAGCCACTGCCCGACATCATTGACCACTGCCTGGTGCCGCCTTGTATCGATCGACGCTGCTTGGTCCCCTATAACATTGTTTGCTCTCAATCTTTGTGGCGCTAGATGCGATGTCAGTGGGAACTAACGTGGATATTTGCTCCAAATTCATCTTTTGTTTTTGTATCATGCTCCCTTCATGTCCAACTTGCTTTTCTCCATTAGGATTGCTTCCCATTAATTTATTTCACACACTCAAAATAGATATTAGAGGTAAAACAAACATAAAACAACTAAAACACAAAAAAGATACAAAAATAAGATAAACTTTAGGATAAACAAGGTTAAAACTAGGAAAAATTGAATTTATTCACTAACATAAACACACCAAAACGTAAAAATCAACCTTATCACATTTTATAAATATATTTGAATGATAGAAAAATAACTTTTTATTACTTAATACCTTTATATATATATATATATATGTGTGTGGAAATTTGAATGGTTATAGAAGAATTTGTTGTGAAAAAATGTATTCCTTTAACACTAAAGGGAATTATTATATTATCACAAAATTTTACTAATGTAAAAAAGTTTCGCCAATAAATATTATTTTATCGACAAACTTTATTAACAAATTTTGAATTTTAATTATCAATAAATATTTCTGTGGATAATGGATTTGTTGGTATCCATTGATAAAGTTTGTAGGTAATGCATAATTTTTATTACATGCGGATATTTTTATTGATAAACTTTGTGACTAAAATGGAACTCAAAAATGCCGTTTTAGCTTAGACCATGTGGTTGTAAAATAAGTCAATAATGAATTTATTTTTTTAAATATCATTCAATTTATTAATAATTATTTTTTTTTATAATTCTTCAATAAATATATTGGTAATTAAATTTTTAAAATTTGTCGAACAAATTCATTAATAATTGTATTTTTGAAAATTTATTGATAATTTACCAAATCTGTCAACAAAATAAGCAACAACTTTTTTGCAAAATTTAACAAAATGTGTTATAAATTAAATGAATATATGTGAGAAAAACAGAAGAAAAGAATAAGGAAGGTGAAAAAAAGGAGGAGGTGAAGGAAGATGAGTGAAAGATGGTGGATATAGTGAGTTATGATAACGATAGGCGATAGTAGTAGTGACGACAAACGATGACAAAGGAGAAGGAAGAGTAAGAAGAATAAGAAAAAAAAAGAGATAGAACTAAAGAAATAAAAAAAGAAAAAGAAAAGAGGAGGAAAAAGAAGAGAATCAAATCTTAATATTTACCAATGAATTTTTCTAACAGATATTTATCGACAAATTTAGATTATCGTTAATTATAAATAAATATTTGGTCCTTAATAATTACCAACCAATTTTCTGATCTATCAAGAAAATTTATCGACATGTTTTTTATAAGGGTTAAATATGTTTTTGGTCCCTTAACTTTCAGCGAAAATTGGAATTAATCCCTCTTCAAAACTTTGGCCTAATTTAGTCCCCAAACTTTAGAAATGTGTAAATTTAGTTCTTTTAACTAAATTTTGTTAGATTTATTTGATGTTTCAAGTGCGTTTCATGATAGCATTTGAATTGTTTACACCGTTTGACACATTTTTGCTTCAATGTTCACTGAGAAATGCGTTTCAAACATCAAATAAAGTTAACAAAATTTGGTTAAAAAGACTAAATTCACACATTTCTAAAGTTTGGGAACTAAATTAGTCCAAAGTTTTGAAGAGGGACTAATTCCAATTTTTGCTAAAAGTTAAGGAACCAAAAACATATTTAACCATTTTTATAATGAATATTTTTTATTGGTAAATAATGAATAAGTTTTCTTTGTTGATGAATGTTTTATTGACAAATTTTATTCATCATCCATTTTATGTTATAAGGATATAAAGTTAAAATTTAAGTTATTTTTGTTTAAATTATAAATGATATTTGTATCCTTCTATCGTTTAAATAAACAACATGTCTTTAAAGTTGTTACTAAAAATGATACTTTTATATTTGTACTATATGAATATATTTGGTCATATAGGTAAAGTTGGTTTATTATGTCACCAACTTTATGTTAAAAAATATAACATAAAGTGTTACATTTGAAGATTTGGACACTTTTAAAAAAAATTTAAGTTACTAACAAAATTTTATCAATGAAAAAACTGTTGTTTAAACCGAAGTTTTAACAAATTTAAAAATTTAATTACCAATGATATTATTTGTAGATAATGGATCTATTGATATAATTTGTTGTTAAAATCCAACTATGAATTAAAATTTTTGTTATTTACAAAAATATTTGTTGCTAAGAGATATGTCACTAATTAAATTTTTTTATTACTGACTTATATTTTTGTTTGTAAAATAAATATTAAAGTTATCACTTTTGCCTTTGAACATTTTTTTCAAGTCCAACAGTTTTTGAATTCTTTAAAAATATGTTGATAGTTTCTTCGGTGTAGTGGATTTTTCTTAAAAATAATTCATCAATAAATTCATTAACAATTGAATTTTTTGAAAATCTATCAATTAATTTTTTTTTAAATCTACCAATAATTGAATTATTTTAAAATTTGTTAGTTATTGTTTTTTCTAAAATCTGTTAATAATTTTACCAGTGAATCTATCGGTAAAATGTGTACTAATTTTTCAATCAAATATTACAAAATATTTGTTGACATTTGAAAAAAATATATAATTACTAAAGGATAATTATCAATAGAAAAATTTAGGTATATTTACCGCCAAATTTAGGTATTTAACAATAAATAACTATCTTTCGAATTTTCTATTCATCAATAAATTTAACCTATAGATTTTTAATTATTAACAATATGTGAATAATTTTGATTTAGCAATAATTTTTTATTATGGATGAATTATATCAATGAATAAATATATATTTTTTGTAATAGGTTTAATATAAAACTATTTAAATCAGGTATATTGTATGATCGGATTACCACCCACAACAAAGAGAAGATACCGACCTAGCTTACTTCAACTCCCAAAATTGTCTACAACAAAGACGGAGACCATCCAATTACTATGAATAGAGACCGGATAGCCGGTCCCAGTAGCAAAACACTTCTCGAGAAGTTAAGAATCGAGATTAAGGGTAAGTATCAATTACCTCGTTCGAATTATTTATTGACTTAAACATCAGAATACCTTTGGTAGGTATCCTCAGACGGTTGAAGCGGTGACGAAAGAGAGGTTAGACTAAAGACGAATACAAACTAACCGAGTGTTTTAATGAAATTTTTTCTCTCAAAGAGGCATGCGATTTTTTTTAAGGTAAAGGTGAAGAAAAGGTTTATACCGTTTCTTTTATACGTATAAAGTTTATTAAAGAATAATTTTAAAGTCTTAATTTTCATTTTGACCATTTATTGTTTTTAATCTAATGTTAAAATGTATTTATTTGTTTGTTTATTAATTATCAAATGATTAAAAAAACTTAAATTATAAGATATAGAAAGTAATGTCTCGTTTCAGGGTGCTATTAATTTTTTCAATAAAATTTGTGATTTTTAAAAATATGTATTTTTGCAACTCTGATTTCACCATTTACGAATAACAAAAACTAAAACTTGTATTTATTTATTTAAATAATTTAAAAGTAAAAAAAACTATCCAAATCTATAAATCAAAGCATATGACTTCAAAATAAGCTTTATTTCAATTCAATTTAAATAAACAAAAAAGTAAAATAAAGCAAACAAAGAGTTTCTAACTCTTGTGCATCCAGATCAACACACGCAACAACATCTACTCATATATATATATATATATATATATATATATATATATATATATATATATATATATATATATATATATATATATATATATATATATGTTATGTAGTAAGGATATTTATGTAATAACATAAATATCTTAGATATTTGTCAAAGCCACTAACCACATTTTTAGGTAAGGTGGTTATTGTAAGACCCATAAAAAAAAAAAATATATATATATATATATATATATATATATATATATATATATATATTTATAGTAGTAAATTTTAGTATTTTATTAGTAATAATAATTTTAATGGATAGAAAATTGTAAATTTTGGATATAAAATTATAGTAATTTTAGAAGGAGAGGTTCAAATTTTTGGTAACTTATTTAGTAAAATTTTTTAAATGGAATAGTAAAAAGTAAATAGTAAATAGTAAAAAGTAAATAGTAAAAATAAATTTTCAGCATTAAGATTCCTTAGCATGGAAGAAAGTAGTAGGTAGAAATTAGGATCAGATTTGGTGAGAAAATGATTGAAATATTATTTTTAAATAATATTAAAATAATAAATAATATTAAAATATTAATGAATAGTAAATTTTTTTTTACTATAAATAGCCATGGGAGGGAAGGTTATTCTGCACCAAGAGAAGAGGAATCAAGTGAGAGCTTGAGAAATAGAGAAAAAAAAAAGAGTTAGGGAGAAATTTTTAGTTGCAAGAAGAGTAGAGGTTCTGAAGGGTTTCGGAGAAATAAATTCAGAGCGAGAGAAGTCTGGAATAGAGGTAGGGGAGCTAACCTTTCTATGTTTTTATATTATGATTTAATAGTTCTATGCTTTTATATTATGATTTAGTATTGTTTTATTACTATTCATATATTGAAATTCTGTGTGAATACTGTTAATGCTTACTGTATGTTAATCTATATTGAAATTCAGTGTTAATATTATATGCTGTTGTTTTGAATCTGTAAATAAGAAATTTGTTAAAAACTAGTTGAGGAACACTTTGGCTAAGGAAAGACTTGGTACTTAAGTTGTCCATTGTGACGCACCTCTCTTTCCTGGAAGTCTACTCGACAAGTTTTTAACTTAAATCCTATTGAACAGATTGAGTACTGTTAAATTATTGTGCAATATATTGAGTTTGTGTGATTTATGCGATGATTGTATTTTATTATATTGCATTTGAATTTATGCATCTGAACATGTTATGAGCATTATGGGGAGATTTTGTAAGGGTATAATGTGAGTTGAGGAATATGAGTATGGTATGAGTCTCGTGGAGAGATTCAGTAATGTTACGGTATTTGTGTATATGTTGATGTTGAGGGTCCCGTAGTTGGAGGTTATCCTGATACTCTAATAATCATCTAGTCTCAAGTAGAGAGGGATGAATTATGTGGTGAGAGGAGCAGGAGGTCCTGGTCTATGTGCCGGTTTTGGACATAGTGAGGGGATTAACCTTGTGAATGGTATGAAGTATTTTGAAAGTGTATTTGTAAAAAGAAGTAGAAGTCATTACAAGTGCATAACCTCCCGTGACCGCTCATCAACGTATCATCCGGATGAGTGTTTATTGGGTATTGTGGTGTCTATTGGGTATTGTGAGACGAGTGTCTAATAGGAATTGTGGTATGAGGGTGTCGAACATAATTATTATATGATGTTTATATCAAGGTAATTATACATGTTTTATAAATGATTTGTTGCATGTTAGCTCACCCTACTTGTTTGTGTTTGTTTTGTTTGGGTATGTGCGATGATCGTATAATTCGTTATACGGGAGCAGATGAAGGAATGTCGTCTGATCCAGTGCCAATGAAGAGAGAGACAGAAGAATAAGTTAGAAGAATTCGAATTATATTTATGAGTTTATAGTTGAAATTTGAGTTTAAAACATGTGTAGACATATATTAACTATGAATTTATATGTGTGAGATTACGGGATATTACCGTAAATGTAATGTTACAATATATAAATTATGAATTATCCAGTGTGAGATATTGGGATGTTACAGTTATTCTTATTTTGCTTATAAATACAGTGACAGGACCAAAGTCCAGGTACGTTCTTTTTATGCTCTAGAGATCCTGAATAATATTTCAGAGCAGTATCATAATCATTCTCCTGAGAGCTTCAGCTCCATAATTCATATCTGACTTGAGCGTCGGAGTATCTTTGCAGGTACCTCCCCTCCTTCGGCGAGTATGAAGAACAACAATTGAAGATCAGCAAGCAACCCAGACAACCAAGAACAGTAAAGACACGCAGGAAAATGTACACCGAAACATTTTGGCGCCCACCGTGGGGCCGAGGGCCAACCCAAAGAAGCCACAAGAGGAGCCTCGGCCTCAATGAATCACTCCTTCGAATAGAGCTACTCCATCAAATCGCTGCATCGCCACCAAGATTCCCCTCCTCGAGCCATTGACATCACTGTCACTGCCAGATCAAATGACGCCTCCATCGGGTTTCTGTCCTTCTTCCCCCGTGAGCCTTTGATGTCAGTAGACATCAACGAAATCACTCCCCTTTGTGGGTCAGATCCAGTGCAAAAACATGCTTAAATTCATCATTCACCTCCCTCAACGATGGTGGACAAAGGACACAAAACTCAAACCCAACCTCTGAAAACTCGATTCGCACATCCTAGTTCAATCTTCGAACAACGCCGTCGTGAAATCGTGCCTTCTTCATGGCAATCTGCACCCAAATCGTGATTAGGGACAACCATTTTCTCAATGCAACAGAACTCCAAATCGTGCAGCCATGGAACCCTCAGACGCGAGTTCTCCATCGCGCATCTTCACAGCACATCACCATCGTCAATCTTCCTTCGCATGCAATCCAAAAACATGCAACCATCTTCTCCAGGGAACCCTTGTGTATTCTCCTTCTACAAACAAAAGCCACACAATTCCTAATTTCCCAAATTCCCAATCACACCAGAAATCGCAGAACGAAAGAACCCTAAATCCCCAAATTGAACTCAGTTACAGCCACATCA
The DNA here is from genome assembly GCF_029865625.1 of Vigna umbellata. Taxonomy (NCBI): domain Eukaryota; kingdom Viridiplantae; phylum Streptophyta; class Magnoliopsida; order Fabales; family Fabaceae; genus Vigna; species Vigna umbellata. Next base: position 31,423,701 of record NC_142167.1, on the reverse strand, counting down.
GGGCCATCGCCATCAAAGTGCCACCGCAAAGGCAAAGCCGCCAGTTCATCCCAAGCCTGGGAACTCCATTGTCTTCGATCACCTTGGATCACGACTTCCGTCGACAACAACAGCATCCGGATCAGCCGTTCCGCAGTATGGCTGATTCTAGGGTTTTTTGGGGCAGAAAGGATTCTAGGGAGACCCATTCTCCACGTCTTCCGCAACCCTCGCGTAACCCACGCGTCATTCAGTTTTGCCTCCACGTCATCCAACCCAATTTCTATTCCTCAAATACTCCAGCGTTCGTCCTCGACTTTCGGCTTCGAGGACGCTCGACAATCACTATGTACGAGCGTCCAAACAGTCGGCCTCACCTCCCACTTGAACGCTCGAAAAATAACTGTGTAGGAGCGTCTGTCGGTCGTTCGGCCTCGTAACGAGCGCTCTGACATTCGAGCGTCACGATCGTTCGACCCAACTGATGATCAGCCATCCTTGGACAAAGACGTTCGTCCTCAAACGTCCAACAATGACTTTGAACGAGCGTTCAAAAAACAGACCGTTCGTCCTCGCCTTCGGATTCGTATACGCTCAACAATCAATGTGGACGAGCGTTCAAGCTACCAGACGTTCGTCCTCGACTTGGATTCGCACGCTCGACACTCAAGGTGGACGAGCGTTCAAACCGTAGACCGTTCGTCCTCAACCTTCGGATGCGAACGCTCGACAATCAATATGGACGAGCGTTCAAGCTATCAGACGTTCGTCTTCGCCCGTGGATTCGACCGCTCGACACTTAAGGTGGACGAGCGTTTAACCAAAAGACCGTTCGTCCATGACCGATTGCCATATTGTCGACCACTCATGATAGACGGCCTCAATCGGCCTCAACGTTCGGCAACTCGCCCTTAACCGTTCGTCCATTCGGTCCTCAACGTTCGGCTATCCGTGGCCTCAACAATTCGGTCACCAGTCTCAATAACGTTCGTCCACTCGAATCTGCAAGCGTTCGCCCATTCGACTACAGCTGATGGTCGCTCTGATCCTCATTGACGTTCGGTCTTTAAGTTCCACACTTCGCTCGTCATTAACGTTCGGCCTCTCGCCAATCAATGTGGACGAGCGTTCAAACAGTCGCCCGTTCAGCCTCGACCCTCGGATTCAAACGCTCGTCAATCCATTACAACGACCGCTCGTCAAACACATGTCAACAGGCGTTCAAACACTGCTCGACAACCCTTTGGTACGAGCGTCCAAGCTATCAGCCGTTCGGCCTCAAAGGTTTTCGCCCTTTCGGTTTCGAGGACGCTCGACATTCAACAGCTACATACACTCCTTGACGCCAATGACGTTCGTTCTATTGGCATCCACGTTCGGCCATTACATTTCTCGGACGTTCGTCACTTCGCTCATCCTCGACGTTCGGTCTCTACCGGAGGAAGCGTTCGCTCATTCGGACTCACTGGCGTTCGGTCAATGGATCTCTTTGACGTACGACCTCAAGCGTACAACATTCAGGCTAATGGACGTTCAGCCACCAGGTTTGCAACTTGACCAAATGGTCTCACCTGTATGCTTAATATTATTTCTTACAGTGCAGATAATCATATCTCGTACGTAAAAGCGGACACCTGAGCACCGTTCGTCCTGAAGCGCCACAAGACCGCCTAGCGTACGCCAATGACGTTCGTCCTGGAACGTCCCTAACTCAAAATCGCGTACGCAATAACGTTCGTCCTGGAACGTCCCTAGCTCAGCCTCGCGTACGACATTAACGTTCGGCCATTCCATTTCTCGGACGTTCGTCACTTCGCTCATCATCGACGTTCGGTCTCTACCGCAGGAAGCGTTCGGTCATTCGGACTCACCGGCGTTCGGTCAATGGATCTCTTTGACGTACGGCCTCAAGCATCCAGCATTCGGCCTAATGAACGTTCGGTCACCAGGTTTGCAACTTGACCAAACGGTCTCACCTATATGTTTAATATTATTTCTTACAGTGCAGATAAGCATATCTTGTACGTAAAAGCGGACATCTGAGCGACGTTCATCCTGAAGCACTCTTAAACCCGGTAGATGTTCGCCCAAGAACACCCGGTTGCATAAAGGGATACACTCCCGCTGGTAGATGTTCGCCCTAGAACACCCAGGTGCATCAAACAAAGGGACACACTCCTGGTAGATGTTCGCCCTAGAACACCCAGGAGCATCGAACAAAGGGACACACTCCCGCTGGTAGATGTTCGCCCTAGAACACCCAGGAGCATCAAACAAAGGGACACACTCCTGGTAGATGTTCGCCCTAGAACACCCAGGAGCATCGAACAAAGGGACGCACTCCCCCTGGTAGATGTTCGCCCTAGAACACCCAGGAGCATCGAACAAAGGGACGCACTCCCGCTGGTAGATGTTCGCCCTAGAACACCCAGGAGCATCAAACAAAGGGACGCACTCCCGCTGGTAGATGTTCGCCCTAGAACACCCAGGAGCATCAAACAAAGGGACACACTCCTGGTAGATGTTCGCCCTAGAACACCCAGGAGCATCGAACAAAGGGATGCACTCCCGCTGGTAGATGTTCGCCCTAGAACACCCAGACCATCAAACCTAGGGGACCATCCCCATAGCCTAGCTTATGTTCACCCAAGAACATCAACTTTCCAAAGATTCTGTCGTTCAACATCGAAAGCGTTCGTCATTTGGTCTCAAAGGTCGACATTCAATTGTCAACGAGCGTCCACTCAGTCAGTCGTTCGGCCTCAACGCTCGACATTCAGTTGTCGACGAGGGTCCACTCAGTCAGTCGTTCGGCCTCAACGCTCGACATTCAATTGTCAACGAGCGTCCACTCAGTCAGACCTTCGGCCTCAACGCTCGACATTCAATTGTCAACGAGCGTCCACTCAGTCAGTCATTCGGCCTCAACGCTCGACATTCAATTGTCAACGAGCGTCCACTCAGTCAGTCATTCGGCCTCAACGCTCGACATTCAATTGTCAACGAGCGTCCACTCAGTCAGTCGTTCGGCCTCAACGCTCGACATTCAATTGTCGACGAGCGTCCACTCAGTCAGTCGTTCGGCCTCAACGCTCGACATTCAATTGTCAACGAGCGTCCACTCAGTCAGTCATTCGGCCTCAACGCTCGACATTCAGTTGTCGACGAGCGTCCACTCAGTCAGTCGTTCGGCCTCAACGCTCGACATTCAATTGTCAACGAGCGTCCACTCAGTCAGTCGTTCGGCCTCAACGCTCGACATTCAGTTGTCGACGAGCGTCCACTCAGTCAGTCGTTCGGCCTCAACGCTCGACATTCAATTGTCAACGAGCGTCCACTCAGTCAGTCCTTCGGCCTCAACGCTCGACATTCAATTGTCAACGAGCGTCCACTCAGTCAGTCCTTCGGCCTCAACGCTCGACATTCAATTGTCAACGAGCGTCCACTCAGTCAGTCATTCGGCCTCAACGCTCGACATTCAATTGTCAACGAGCGTCCACTCAGTCAGTCATTCGGCCTCAACGCTCGACATTCAATTGTCAACGAGCGTCCACTCAGTCAGTCATTTCGGCCTCAACGCTCGACATTCAATTGTCAACGAGCGTCCACTCAGTCAGTCATTCGGCCTCAACGCTCGACATTCAATTGTCAACGAGCGTCCACTCAGTCAGTCGTTCGGCTTCAACGCTCGACATTCAATTGTCAACGAGCGTCCACTTAGTCAGTCGTTCAGCTCCAACGCTCGACATTCAGTTGTCAACGAGCGTCCTCATGATCGGCCTCGCATGCCACTCGGCCTCTACCGCTCGGTCATACATATCCTCACGTTCGGCCTCACTTGCTCCAACTTTTTGCCGTTTGACTTTGCCTCCTTTTGGTCCATCAAATTCAACCACTCGGTCACGTTCAATCCACACATGAGCAATAACCAGGAACACGCTCTCTAAATTACAGCAAAGACAGCCTCCCTCAAACTCATAAGTCCTATAGTTACCACGTCCATAAAACGGAACGGTTAACTCGGACTTGGGGGGCATGTTATGTAGTAAGGATATTTATGTAATAACATAAATATCTTAGATATTTGTCAAAGCCACTAACCACATTTTTAGGTAAGGTGGTTATTCTTATTTTGCTTATAAATACAGTGACAGGACCAAAGTCCAGGTACGTTCTTTTTATGCTCTAGAGATCCTGAATAATATTTCAGAGCAGTATCATAATCATTCTCCTGAGAGCTTCAGCTCCATAATTCATATCTGACTTGAGCGTCGGAGTATCTTTGCAGGTACCTCCCCTCCTTCGGCGAGTATGAAGAACAACAATTGAAGATCAGCAAGCAACCCAGACAACCAAGAACAGTAAAGACACGCAGGAAAATGTACACCGAAACAATATATATATATATATATATATATATATATATATATATATATATATATATATATATATATATATATATATGTGAAAACTATATTCACAGTCTACAGAAAATAGCTAACAAAATCATATTCACAGTTATACTACGTGATAAGATATAAAATAAATGTTATGATTGATCACTGTACCGCACACAAGCTATAAAATAATAAAACAAAATTAATTAGTAATCTAGAAATTCAGAACATATTACATGATTTTCACAATTCATACATGAAGTAATCATATCTCAAATAATCAAAATCATAATCATAAACACACTTATTCATATTCCAAAATAATCATACACACAAAACTCATTCATATCCCAAATAATAATAGACACAACCATACACCCAAACTCTTTCATATTCCAATTAATAATAGACTTAACCTTTAAAGGACCAGTGTATAAACTAGTACCAAGAGATCGTACACCTACCATTCATAAATTTCTTTTGCACCAAGAATTCATAACAAAAATATATGTGGACTACATTCAAACCACATTACGATTACTTCTGCACTTAGAAGCCATAACCAAAATATATGTAGATTACACTCGATCTACATTACAATTACTTTTGCACCCAAAAGCCATAACCAAAATATATATGGACTACACTAGATCCACATTAAATGGTAAGGTAAATTCAAATAACTCTGAGAGTGGTTGTTACCAATTTTCTATATATGAATCTCCCTCAACTCACTGTCATTTATACACTACATCATGATTCTACATACAGTAGATTTTCCCTCAAGAAAATTCAATTTCAAAGTTCAAAACTAAATCACAGACTTAAGATCATATTCTACTCATTCATCGATTCAACAATCTATAATATACTTGACTTACATCCAAACTAACCACATATCATTTAATTCAATAGAAACATTTGTCATACTTCATTTATTTTCTATTAATTACATCAAAATGATAAAAATCATGTCTTTCACCACAAAAATACTAAAATATTGAAATTCAATGATTTTTTATATAAAAATGAATAACTTAATTATAGAGAAATTACTCAAATATTTTGTAAGGAAATTTTAAATGACATTTACACATATTTCGGCTTGACCCCCATAGTAAAACAGTTAAAAAAGTTTACTGGCTACGTTAACGGCCGATAAGATGTCCCGTTAACTTTTTTTATTTTTAATTTAATTATTGTATTTTAAATTTTTAAAATTTCTTTATGTATGTATGTATTTAAAAAATACATTTGATCCTATAAATATAAATATTTTATAAGTTTGAAATTGATTAGTTAATATTTTTAATTAAATAAATTAAAATAATTATAACTTCTACATATTAAGTTATTTTATTATATAATTAATTATTAAAGCTTAATTTATAAACGTTATTTGTTTTAATCACAATACTAAAATGTATTTGTATCTATTAAGTAATATAATATAAAAAATTAAATTTTTAAAGCAAGGAGAATTGAAAATTAATTACAAAGGAGAATTGAAATCCGTCGACACTGTTGCAAGCCATTGTCGAAGCTATTGAGATTTGAAGTGAGTCATTAAAGCATTGTTGAAGAACGCTTTCGTCGCACTCATCGTAACCAAAAACCAAGGTAAGAAGTTGCTTTTTAAGCATTTTCTACAATTATTTTTACAAGACTAAATAAAGTCATGAAATGAAAATTAAAAAATTGAAAGGAAAAAGTTCTTAGTCCAAAAGTATGTGAGCATCAAACTACGTTTAAATGATGAAAGCAATATGCTTTGCCTCTACTCCTAAAAGTAGAGATTACCCACTGAACCACAATCTTTACCCTATTCCGGAGCTAATTGTTGCATAAAGAGAGTTTTAGCAACAACTTTTTATGCAGGTAATTAATCTTTATTTACGAATTTCTCATATTACCTTTAATTTTTTATAATAATATTCATTTTCTTTCGTAGTGAGTGATAATACAATTTTAATTAAATAATTAATCCATTTATTCATTTTTAATTTTAAGGTTTAAATCCTGGATGATCATCATATTTGTATGGAAATCTCAAGTGGATTCTCGTATTTGCAACTGTCTCAATTGGGTCGTAATATTTGAAAATTTGAGCCAATTTTGTCCTATATGTTAAGTTGTCATAGACGACGTTAATAAATGCTAAGCTGTATTTTTTTGAGATGGTGTGACATTGTGTATTAAATTCAATGGGTGATGTGTTGTAGAATCATCAATTCCACGTGGAAAAGCAATATTTTCATGGTTGGTAGCCCTAACATTTAAAGGGATCCCCTCACATCTAAAGTCTTTTACATCTTCTTCTTGGGGAAGAAAAGGTTCTGGAAGCACTGTTCAATTGAGGAAATGTCTCGTTCATCTTCGTCTTGCAAATGCACGTGTTGGGGCTTTCAACACAGTAGTGGCAGTCGTAGCAGGTTGGGTCTAAAACCCACTTGCTTCTGTGGTCACAATGCAGTGTTCCGCATTGCGAGAACCCCTAAAAACAAGGGCAAAAAATTTTGGGGTTGCCCTAACTTCAAGGTAAGTTTAATGGAAGTAGAAATGTTAGTTTTATTCTGGGTTTTGACGAGGGAGTGTTTTTTCTTCTTGAACAGGGTGGGAGTGAAGATTTTGTTGGCTGCAACTTCTTTCAGTGGTGCAGTGAACAAGGAATTAATGAAGCAAATGTGGTGAATGTAGAATCAACGAGTGCAAGTGCAAGAAATGAAGAAGTGGGTGGAAGTTTCATGAAGATGGAACAAAGTGTGATGAAGATGGAAGAAACATAGGTTGAAAAGATGAAAATAGATTCTTTAGAGAAAAGTGTTGTAAGTTGGAAAAGTGGTTGACGGTGTTATTGGGGATGGTCTTTGTTATATGTGTTTTTAATGTAATTGTAATATCAATGTTGATGAAACTTGGTTGATTTATTACTACAAGTTTATGTACTGTAATTTGGTATTTGTAATGTTAATGTGTGTTTTATTTATAAAGGTGAGTGATTAATGGTTAATACTGTCTGATTTCATTTCTTTAATTATAATGGTCATTAAAGTGCAAAAGAACATTGTCTTATAACCAAAAGAAACCTGATAAGAACATTGGCTTACATTATCAAAATACATCAACCATAGACTGCTGATAAAACATTGTTCCTTGAACATTAAACATTATATCATATTTAAAAGAGTGTCTTCAAAATAAAAGAGCAAACATTTTCTACAAATTAAACATGACTTCATTGATAAGAAGGAAGCACAGTAGATTCTTGAGTAATAGGAACATCTGTTGGTGGAGGTATTATGACTTTTGTTTGTTGAGTACATTGGAGGTCTTTGTGGACAATATTTTTTGTTGTGTCCAAGTTCTTTATAGAGACCACATTTTTTTTCTGTTCCCACCCTTTCTTAATTCACTATCATTCTTCTTCAACTCCCAAGCCTCTAGTCTTCGTTTTTTCTTAGGTCTTCCTGCATTATCCTATTGTTTGGGGGTAATACATCTGGATATGATGTAATTTCCAAGACATGTTGACAATTGATAAGATAAATGATTGTGTTGTAGGTCTCTTCATAAGTAGACTTCCTAAACCAGTGGCCAATGTAGTCTTCTACATTTATATTCAAGAATTTCATTGCAGTAATGGTGTGAGTGCAAGGAATGCTAGTAATTGTCCATTTTCTACAAGTGCAGTCCATGTTGTCAACATAGACAACAAATTGCTCCCCAAATTGAGAAATGTGTTTGACTTCAAATAATTTTTCTCTTGACCACCTGTGATAAATAAAAATTAACAACACATTTAGCAACAAAGTAGTCATAATGTGAACAAAATTGAAATTTTTTATTAAAGTTACCTTGGTAACCAATATCTGGTTAACCATGACTCCTTTTGAAATATGTTCAGAACCTTAGGGCATATAGAACGTTGATATGATGTCATCTTTGTTCTGTTGGTAGCCTATCTCTTCATAATGTAAACCCTAATATTTTGTAACATGGTAATAATTGGCTTAGACATAGTATGAACTAGCAAACTATTGAAGCCCTCACACATGTTGTTCACAAGAGTGTCACACTGTGATGTAGGGGTGAATCTAGATCTTGACCAAAACATGAGAGAAGTAAATGTCAGTCAGTATAAGTTGTCAAGTATTTAAATGTGAAATGTGAGTATATAAAGTATTTATAAGAGTGAATACATACCTAGGTGGAATGGTAATCAAGTATTTAAATGCCTCTAACTTGACCTCTTTAATTTTCCTCATTTCAGCCTCTCATTGTTGTGGATATGTGGCTGTTGCTGCCCTCCACATGAGACGTTTAAGGTTTGTTCTAGGATTTTTTTTTTCTGAAGTTTGAATACCAATGTCTAACATAAAATCCTTGTTCTACCGCAAGTAGAAGATCTTGAATAGTTGGCAAAAGACCCTGACATTTTAAAATAGTGAAGTCAATTGAGTTATATGTCAAATATATTGTAATTAACATTTGTTTTGTATAATTAACATTGTTTTGACTAACCTTTTGTTGGTATGAAATAAATGTGCATGATGCACACACAGCTTCCCCACCAAGGTCCTGAATCAGAAGCTCCAAGAACCAAGTCCATGAGTCTTTGTTTTTTACCTCAACAACAACATATGTTATGGGCAAAATTTGTTCGTTTCCATCTCTTCCAATTGCTGTTAGTAACTCTCCTCCATACTTGCCTTTCAAAAAACACCCATCCAATCCAATAATGGGTCTACAACAAATGAAGTTATCCTTGCACGCCTTCAAGCATGCATAAAATCTTTTGAATATTACCTCACCATTACTGTTTTCAACTTTTATTTTTACTATTGAACCTGGATTTGTTCTCAGCAGCTCATGACCATAATCATAAATTCTTCTAAATTGCTCCTTGAATGACCCCTCAACATTATCTTTTGCAATGGATCTTGCCCTAAAATCCATATTTCTAGAAATTCCTATATTTCATTTCCTACTGACTTTCTCCCTAATGTCCATGACCTTCATAGTAGGGTTTTCTCTTACAGCTTTTTCCATCCTTTCACTCAACAATTTCAAAGTCATCAACTTTACATTGAAATCTCTTCTACAACTGTGATCATCAATCACTTTTCTTAGCTGCCATGACTTGACACCACACATATAAGAGCAATATGCATACCATTTACAATTCCCATTTCCACCCAAACACTTTACAGAAACCCTCTTCTTGTCATTCTTAATAAATTTTAAATTTCTCCCATTATTGAGTGCATAAGTCCTAATCGCGTATGTGAATTCCTTTTTCTCAGCGAAATAGGTTCCTAATTCCCATTTATAATCCTCCAAACTTTTACTAAAAGTAGGAAACCTTATCTTAATGAAATCATCATCCTCTTCATTATCTGGAGCACTAACCAACTCCTCTGACAACCACTCAATGTTAGACAAGCCACAAACATCATCAATGGAATCATTATCATTTGTCCGTGAACACTCACCTATTGGAGTGGAAGGTTCTTGTCCATTTCCTTTAGAAGTCCCAATGTCACACTGAGTGATGACATCAACTAGACTTTCTTCACCGACAGACTCACATTCAACATCCTCATGAAGATCCTCATCTACATCTTCATCCTCATAAATATCCTCATCTACATCTTCATCATCATGTACATCTTCATCCTCAGCCTCATGTACATCCTCATCCTCACCCTCGTCTACATCTTCATCCTATTCTACATCCTCTAGCTCAAAATCATGTACCTCAGCCTCCTCTACATTATGGACCTCAGCCTCCTCTACATTATGGACCTCAGGCTCATCTACATCATTACTATTACCACAACCAAGACCAACTACATGTTGCATCTCTTTAGCAACACCACCCTCAACCTCTTCCATTTATGTTCGAACTTGGGCATCACCCTCACCATCCACCATTTTTGTTCCAACTTCAATACGACCATCACCCTCACCCTCCATCATTTCTGTTCCAACTTCAGTATGACCCTCACCCTCCTCCATTTGTGTTCCAACTTCTCCATCACGATATCCCTAACCCTTCACCATTTCTCTTAGAACTTCACCATCACCATCAACCTAACCCTCCTCCACTTGTGGTGCAACATCCCCTTCATCATAAACATGACCATCAACTCAATCAATCATTTCTATTATTTGTGGTTCCATGGTATTATGAACCACGTAGAGATGAACTTCATCATTTAACCTTGCAATGTTCAACATATGCATGGCATCCCTATCATCAGTCAATAATTCTAACCTATTTGGCACCACTGACTGACCTCCTAAACTGTACCAAAGTTCTTTGACGTGTATATGACCTAAGTCTTTCACTAAAGCTACTATGCCAAAATAGCTCCATAGGTTTGGATCACAAGACCATTCTACTGTCTCTCCATCAAATTTTAACTGCCCATTATCATCACTGACAAAATGTCCAGTATGGTGGACCACAACTTTAATACGTTCATCATCCATGTTATATTATATATGAAGCACTTGCTTTTAATACCTATACATTATGGGGGGGCGGGGAATGATTATTATTACACTCCCTACCACTCAAATAGGGGAACACTCACTAACCAAACACTCACATAGACAGGGGACAGGGGAACAAAGTAACATCCCCACTAAGGAAACACTCACAGATAGGGGACCACTACTTGTAAACAATTCAAAAATGATAAATCGGGACTACAATGTCTACACTGCACACAATTGAACATGCATAATGGGGACCACAAATCATTATAAATAGTCACACAACAACAGAAAAATCCAATTCAGATTACCCATCCCTAAAACGAAGACGCAGATGTTCGTAAAAGAAAAACCCATGAACCCATTATACCTCCACACATCTTAAACAGAAAACCAAACACGAAACGAAACTAACCTTAACTTGCATCCACTTTCGGTTGGGTTCGGCCACCTGCACCTGATTGTCTTCGTCTTGTCTAAGATTGCAGTTCCTCTTCTCACATTGAGCAAATGAAATCCCTAATTCCCTAAAGTAAACAATTAGATTTGTGCCACGTTAAAGACTCTTTATTTACATAACAAAGTCCACGTAATCAAAGAATACACATCAACATAATATTTGTGCACCACATCAACACCAATTAACATCGTATGTGACAACTTAACGGATAAGGCAAAATTGGCTCAATTTTTCAAATATTAGGACCCAATTGAGACAGTTGCAAATACTAGGACTCACTTGAGATTCCCATACAAATATGAGGACCATCTGAGGGTTTAAACCTAATTTTAAAATCTTAATTATACATTTTCATAATTTTTTACATTTAAGTTTTAATTAAAGTAAGAACTTTAAAGAAGCCAACATATTTTATTCAAATAAGTAAAAATCGTTTATTAAGAGAATAAACAAATTAATATTTATTCAAAAATTAGATAGAATATTTCTAAATTTATAATTTGACCTAGGGTTTGGCCCCAACTCATAGATAAAAAAAAACTACATGGAACCAAAAGATTTAAGGCTGTGTTCACTTAGAGGAGATGATTTGGGGGAGAGTGAGTGGATGAATTTGAGAGAATTTGAGGGTAAATTTTTTATTGTTTATCTGAATGGATTTAGAGGTAATTGAGAGTGGATTTGGAAGTAAAGTTAGTGAGAATTAGTGTAGAATTAGTGTAGAATTTGATTGATGTGATAGATAAAAAAATTGTTTAATTGATAGAAATTAAAGATTACCAAAATGCCCCTAGTTATTAAAGTAATATAAAATGATAATTGTTAATTTTATATTTAATTCTAAAAATATTTAAAAGAGAAAAAATTTAATTTTTAAAATGTAAAAAAAATGGTAATTTAGTAAACTAAAATAATAGTAATAATAATAATAATAATTATTATTATTAATATTATTTTATTATTATTATTAATATTATTATTTTTAATAATAATATTATTATTATTATTACTATTATTATTATATGTAATATTATTAATATATTTATTATTATTATTACTATTAGTATTATACTTATTATTATTATTGTTATTATTATTATAAAGGATGAGAAACATTGGGTTTAAAACCTGAACATGAATTGACAAGGGAGGGTAGATATGAGAATTTCTCATAAATCCCTCCAAATCACACCTATCATGCGATGATTGAAGAATAAAGCAATCCCGCATTTCCTCGCTCTTATTTCCTCACAAATCAATCAAAACGAACATCACTTTCATTCTTAATCCGTCTTTGCAAATTGGTGTAAACAGTAGTTTCCACATAAATGAACAGACCCTAAATGAGAAAAGGTTCATACGATCATCATGTTAACAAAAGTCACATGAAATAAGACTAACTCAAACTATTTTATAAGATAAATATTTTTATTTAATAATGAAAAAAACAAATTACTTGAAAAGATTTATACATATTAAAAAAATATTTACTTAAAACTATCTAAACCTATAAATTAAAGTATAGATGACTTCAAAATAAGCTTTATTTCAATTAAATTCAAATAAAAAAAATCTTTTTTTTCCAAAATAAACTAAGAGCTAAGAGCTTCTCCATCTAGATCAACCTATGTAATAACATCTACTTATATATATATATATATATATATATATATATATATATATATATATATATATATATATATATATATATATATATATATATATATATATATATATATATATATATATATATATATATATATATATATATACACACATATATTGATATACACATATATTGATATACACATACGATCATTGCAGGTGGAACCCATATCCACAACATGCGAAAGAGAGCTAAAAAAACATATTCACAATTATACTACTTCATAATAAGATATAAAATAAATTTCATGATTGACCATTATACTAAACAAACTATAAACTTAATAAAACAAAATCAATTAGTCATCTAGAAATTCAAAACATAGTTCCATGATTTTCACAATTCATACAATCAAACATAACATCAAGATTTCTCATAAATTCATATATCAAATAATCATATACACAATCTCATACACAAACTCATTCATATATCAAATAATCAAAGTCTCAATCATAGACACACACTCATTCATATTTCGAATAATCATAGACACAACCATAAATACAAAATTATTCACATCCCAAATAATCATACACACAATATACCCAAACTCTTTGATATCACAAATAATCATAGACATAACCTTTAGAAAACCAGTGTATAAACTAGTGCCAAGAGATTGTGTACCTACCATTTATAAATTTCTTTTGCATCCAAAACTCATAACCAAAATATTTGTGGACTTCATTCAAACCACATTACAATTACTTGTGCATGTAGAAGTCATAACCAAAATATATATAGATCGCACTCGATCCACATTACAATTACTTCTGCACCCAAAAGTCGTAACCAAAATATATATGGACCACACTTGATCCACATTAAATGGTAGGATAAATTAAAATTCCTCTCAAAATGATTGTTACCAACATTATAAATATGAATCTCCCTCGAGTCACTAGTCAGGATCATCTAAAGGTACTATCATTTATACACGACATCATGATTCTACATACAATAGTTTTTCTCTTAAAAAAATACAATTTCAAAGTTCATAACTAACTCACAAACTTAAGATCATATTCTACTCATTCACTGATTCAACAATTTATATAATATACTTGAATTACATTTAATGGAAACATTTGTCATACCTCATTTATTTTTTATTAATTACATCAAAATGATAAAAAATATTTCTTTCACCACAAAACCCCATAAATAATATTCATGCATTCAAATTAAATACAATTGAATCGAGAATGCAATGCAAAAAGAATCAACTTAATTGTGTAATTGATAAGTGTGATAATTACTTAGTTTTCACACTTATTATAACCCCTTCTTTGTCTGGATTCATGTGTTTTGTATTTAAATTGAATGAACTTGTGCATAAGGGCTATAGAAGCATATGGTTATCTATTTTGGGGGTATTTGTTAGGAAAATGAAAGATTGAAGCTTGTTTAAGCATTTATGCCAAAAGTGGCTCACCCAGCGAGCCATATCAACTCGCCCAGCGAGAAACCAACGCTAGCCCTGCCAGAAAAGCCTGCAGTCCAGCAAGCTGAGCTACCTAACTATCAGAAAAAGTACTTTTTGGGTTTGTGTTTAAAATGTCGAAAGTTGGCAAAAAGATGGGCTTTTGCACTTGGGAAGGAGGCAAAGGCAAAGAATGAGGGTTGAGGCACTTCTAGAGCTCAAGGTTTCATCTTCCTTCATCCTTTTCATCATCTAATCCATCCTTGTATTCTAGAATGTATAGAAGTAGCTAAGCTCCATTTCATTGGGGTTGAATGTAATGTACCTAAACTCTTTATAACTTTTTCCATGCAATAAAATATCTTTTTGTATTCATGTGTTTTATCTCTTTCTTTCACTTGCACTATGAAATATATATGTTATTTTGTTAGTCTCTAATCATTGGAAAATGTTTCGGAACCTAGACTGGAATAAAACAACCAAGAGGCTTGGTTCTAGACATAGACTAAGGCTTTTAGTCCTTCTTAACATATTTTCTTAATGCAAATCTTATGTTTGAATATCTAAGGGATTAGTATTTTCACATGAAGATTTAGGACTTTTTTCTAAGGAATTAGGGCTTGTTTACTTATGATGTGAATGTCTGAAGATGTTAGAAATATATTGCATGGTTGAGTGATTAGAGTTTGGGTCATGAAATCTAACCCCAATATTCCTTTACCCATATCTCTTTATAATCGTTATTTTTAGTAATTTTCTTGTGTTCACAATACACTTGAACCAATCATCATTTGTATTCATTGTCTAAACTAGTAAGTAAGTATAATTACCTAAACAATTGTAAGTCCTTTGGAAGACGATATACGGACTTACAATCTATATTACTTGCACTTGGTACGCTTGCCAAAGAGTTACAATAACTATGGAAAATTTTATGTATCAAACAAGCAACAAAAGTTAAAGTTGCCAACAACCTATACTAAGGGAATCTTACCCAAAAAGTTTCTCTCACTACAGATCTCCAATCGAATATTCGAACAATTAAAATAAAGAACCATGTGTCTAAGACCAATTGTCAAAGTTTCAGCTCGATCTGATAGTTAACAAAGTGAGAATCGTTGTTTTTGCGAGATAACTCAGGGTTAATGTGTTACTTGACTGAGAATATAGTAGCTTGGGTAAGAATTGTCTTGCTTGAGTGAGAATTTGATATAAAGTGGGTTAAGTTGTGGTGGTATTCTTGCTTGAGCTAGAATTTGACAAAGACACACCAAAATTACAATCATATATCAATTTCAACTTAGACTTATATATATATATATATATAACGTAATTCAACTATAAAATCAACAAAATTTTATCATTCAGAGATACCAATTTCACAATATAACAATATTGAGCTCAAAACAAAAATAATCAATTTGCAAAAGAAGTTATCTAGCATCCTTTACAACTATTAATTTCTCATGTTTATCACCTTCACAACAAAACAAGCATAGATAAAGTTAAAAGTAAACAAGAAAGCATAAGCATAAGAAGGTTAGTTCCCCTCACTTTCACACATCTTGTCCAAATCTAAATTTCACTACCCAATACTTCAGTTGTTTCCAATAAAAAAACTCTTAATTAACTTTTAATTGGTGGAAACTAGTCCTTGAAGCTTCAGCTACTCAACGATGAGACCAATTTTTGAAATATTTATGTTTGAATGAGGAATTGAGAGAAATCAAAATGAAAGTAAGGAGCCATGGAATGAATTTTCCGATCCACATTACAATTACTTATACACCAAGAAGCAATAACCAAAATATATATGGACCACACCTATCCACATTTTAAGTACTTCTTCACCAAAAAGTCATAACCAAAATATATATGAACCGCTTCGGATCCATATTAGATGGTAGGATAAGTTCAATTCCCTTTGAGAATGGTTATTACCAACCCTTTAGATATGAATCTCTTGTGACTTACTAATCAAGATGATCTCAACACACTTGTAATGTTATTTATACACAACATTATAATTCTACATACAATAATTTTTCTCTTAAGAAAATAAAATTTCAAAGTTCATAAATAAATCACAAACTTAAGATTATATTGTACTCATTCACCAATTCAAAAATCCATATAATATATACTTGACTTACATCCAAATTAACCACATATCATTTAATTCAATATAAACATCTGTCATAACTCATTTGTTTTATATTAATTACATCATGTTTCGGTTGAATTGGTTGAGGGTCGGTCGTCCTTCCTTGCTCTGCTCTCTTTCGATCGTCCAATCCTTTCCAAGAACTTTATCCACTCCGATGGGTTGTTGACCTACAGAAGACACTCTGACGCTCAAGTCAGATATCTTTTTCAAATGTCTTTGTTTTATTAGGATAGATCAAGGTTATTTTACCTGGACATCAATCGTATATTTATAGAGCTTGTGGCAGCCAACACATTGATTACCCATTAACGCAGTATATTTTTACGTGAAATAACCTATTAATTACTCATTGATATCGTATATTGGTACTTGATATGGCCATTAAACTTATTAATTAGTCATTAATGCTTTCCACCTTACCTGCTAATTTTGTTGTCACATAACCAATCGGATGGTTGCTTCCATCATGAGCCGGTCGGTTATTCATAACGAATCATGAACTTCTCATGCGTCGATCGGTACATATTGTACAGTACATAAGCCCCACAAGCCCCAAGCAATTGAGCAAAGATGCGAAGGGGTTTTATATATATGCCGAGCGGCGACTGATAGGAGTTCTTTGTTTAGAACTTTTTCCAATGTTGAGTGAAGGCACTAGAAGTTCTATTTGAACTTTTTCTCTAGGCAAGCGACGACTGATAGGAGTTCTTTTTTGAACTTTTTGGTATGTTGAGCGAAGACACTGAAAGTTCTTTTTTGAACTTTGTCTAGGCCGAGCGGTGATCGATAGGAGTTCTTTTTTCAACTTTTTCCTATGTTGAGCGAAGACACTGGAAGTTCTTTTTTGAACTTTGTCTAGGCCGAGCGGTGATCAATAGGAGTTCTTTTTTTAACTTTTTCCTATGTTGAGCGAAGACACTGAAAGCTCTTTTTTGAACTTTATTTGGGCCGAGCGGTGATCGATAGGAGTTCTTTTTTTAACTTTTTCCTATAATGAGTGAAGACACTAGAAGTTCTTTTTTGAACTTTATCTGGGCTGAGCAGTGATCGATAGGAGTTCTTTTCTGAACTTTTTCCTATGTTGAGCGAAGACACTAAAAGTTCTTTTTTGAACTTTGTCTTGGCCGAGCAGTGATCGATAGGAGTTCTTTTTTGAACTTTTTCCTATGTTGAGCGAAGACACTAGAAGTTCTTTTTTGAACTTTGTCTAGGCCGAGCGGTGATCAATAGGATTTCTTTTTTTAACTTTATCTTTAGGCCGATGGGTGACTGATAGGAGTTCTTTTTTTAGAACTTTTTCTTGTGCAAGATATTTCACTCACAAAAATATTTATTAAACAAAATATTCAATATTTTATTTTTATAATGAGAAGCCATTAGAACCTGGCAAGGTTGAACGTTAGTGGTCCAACTGAGCAAGCGTTAAGGAGTTGAACCTTCCTGTGCAGGATATTTTTACTCAAAAAAAAATATATCGGTTAAACAAAATATTTATTATTTTATAATTTTCTTTTATAATGAAGAGTCATTGGAACTTGACAAGGTTGAACGTTGGTCGTCCAATTAAGCAAGCGGTAAGGTTGAACGTTCATGTGTAGGATATTTTTACTCAAAAATATATAAGGGTTAAAGAAAATATTTAATATTTTATAATCTTCTTTTACAATGAGAGTCATTGGAACCTAACAAGGTTGAACGTTGGTGGTCCAACTAACCGAGGAGTAAGGGGTTGAACCTTCTTGTGCAAGATATTTTTACTCACAAAAATATATAAGGGTTAAACAAAATATTTAATATTTTATAATCTTCTTTTATAATGAAGAGTCATTGGAACCTGACAAAGTTAAACGTTGGTAGTCCAACTGACCAAGCGGTAAGGGGTTGAACCTTCCTGTGTAGGATATTTTTACTCACAAAAATATATATGGGTTAAAAAAAATATTTTATATTTTATAATCTTCTTTTACAATGAAGAGTCATTGGAACCTAACAAGGTTGAACGTTGGTGGTCCAACTGACCGAGGAGTAAGGGGTTGAACCTTCCTGTGCAAGATATTTTTACTCACAAAAATATATAAGGGTTAAACAAAATATTTAATATTTTATAATCTTCTTATATAATGAAGAGTCATTGGAACCTGACAAAGTTGAACGTTGGTAGTCTAAGTCACCAAGCGGTAAAGGGTTGAACCTTCCTGTGTAGGATATTTTTACTCACAAAAATATATATGGGTTAAACAAAATATTTAATGTTTTATAATCTTCTTTTATAATGAATAGTCATTGGAAACTAACAAGGTTGAACGTTGGTGGTCCAATTGAGCGAGCCATAAGGGGTTGAACCTTCTTGTGCAGGATATTTTTACTCACAAAAATATAAATAGGTTAAACAAAATATTTAATATTTTATAATCTTCTTTTATAATGAAGAGTCGTTGGAACCTGTCAAGGCTGAACGTTGGTGGTCCAACTGAGCGAGCGGTAAGGTGTAACCTGTGCTGGATATTTTTACTCACAAAAATAAATATGGGTTAAACAAAATATAAATATTTTATAATCTTCTTTTATAATGAAGAGTCATTGGAAACATTGGTGGTCCAACTAAGCGAGCGGTAAGGTTGAACCTACATGTGCTGGATATTTTTACTCACAAAAATAGATATGGGTTAAACAAAATATTAAATATTTTATAATCTTTTTTGTAATGAAGAGTCATTGGAACCTAACAAGGTTGAAAGTTGGTGGTCCAACTGAGCGAGTGGTAAGGTTGAACCTTCTTGTGCAAGATATTTTTACTCACAAAAATATATATGGGTTAAACAAAATATGTAATATTTTTGCCTTGTAAACCTCTAATGGTTACCTGAAAGTTATCAAAACAAAAGACATTCCCTTAGAAATTTTTATGAATTTTTTCTTTTGTTGCAAAACCTATTGATCCGAAGTAGCAATGTCGAGACTGAGTGCGCGTCTTGTTCTTTCTGGTTTCATAGGGATGTCACTCAGCCCCACGGTGGGCGCCATATGTTTGGGTTGAATTAGTCGAGGGTCGGTCATCCTTCCTTGGTTGAATTGGTCGAGGGTCAATCGTCCTTCCTTGCTCTACTCTCTTTCAATCGTTCAATTCTCTCCGAGAACGCTATCCACTCTAATGGGTTGTTGACCTGCAGAAGACACCCCGACGCTCAAGTCATATATCTTTTTCAAAGATGTCTTTATTTTATTATGATAGATCAAGGTTATTTTACCTGAACATCAATCGTATATTTATAGAGCTTGTGGTACCCAACACATTGATTAACCATTAACGCGGTATATTTTTAGGTGATATAACCTGTTAATTACTCATTGATATCGTATATTTGTACTTGATATGGCCATTAAACTTATTAATTAGTCATTAATGTTTTCGACCCTTCTTGCTAATTGTGTTGCCGCATAACCGATCGAATGGTTGCTTCCAACATGAGTCGCGGTTGGTTATTCATAACGAATCATGAACTTCTCATGCATCGATCAGTACATACTATACAGTACACATCAAAATGATAAAAAATATTTCTTTCACCATAAAACTCCAAAACTTATATTCTAACATTCAAATTAAAGATAATCGAATCGTGAATTAAATGCAAAAAGAATCAATTTAATTATGAAACTATGGAAAATGTTATGCACCAAACAAGCAATAAAGTTCAAAACTATTAGCAACCTACACTAAGGGAATCTTAAGCGAAAAATTACTCTCACTACAAACCTTACATTGAAGATTCAAATGGTCAAAATAAAAAAGCATGTGTCTAGGACCAACTGCAAAGTGTAAGCTTTATCCGACGATTAACGAAACATGATTACTAATTATTGCGAGATAAATCAAGAATGAAAAGTAATGTATTGCTTGACTCAGCATATTGTTGCTTGGATGAGAATTTTTTTCGTTTGAGCTAGAATTTATTCGCTTGAGTGAGAATTTGATAGAAATTAGGTTAAGTTGCAGTGGTATTCTCGCTTGAGCGAGAATTTTCTTGCTTGAGCAAGAATTTGATAGAGTCACACCAAAATTACAATCACATGTCAATTTCAACTTAGACTCACGTATATACAACTTAATTCAACTATAAAATCAACAAAAATTGTAAAAGAATAGTTCTAGCTTCCCTTACAACTACTACTATCTCATGTTAAATAACAAGCATAAACAAAGTTAAAAGTAAATAAGAAAGCATGAGCATAATAAGGTTAGCTCCCTTCACTTCAACAAATTTTTTCTAAATCTATACTTCACTACTTAATGTTGTAGTTGTTTTCAATAAAAAACTTTGATTAAACTTTTAATCGGTGAAAATTAATCCTTGACGCTTCAGCTAATCAATGATGTGATTAGTTTCTGACAGACTTATGTTTGGATATGGAATTGAAAGAAATGAGAATGAAAGATAGGAGTCGTGAAATGAACTTTTTTAAAAAAGAAAAGTAGTATGTAGTGTAAAGTTCACCAATTGAAGTTTTTGCATCCTTAAATTTTATGCCTATTATTTTAATGTTATACTATTTCCTTTTCTAAAAACTTAATTAACATAAGATTACAACATAGAAAAATTGAATGTTGAAAAATTATTCAGAAGAATGGAAAATTTGGGTCATGGAAGTTCAAATTGGAGTTCACGAGTTTTGGCATAATATAATAAAAAAATGTTTGATTGTGGGTGAGGTGATCACGAAGCATACATTAAACATAAATATTTTAGAGTTAATATTGAAGCAATTATTTTAATTATATAGAATTAAATTTTTCATTAAGTAACCTTAACAAAACAAACTAAGAGTGAAAAATGAGGATAATTATTTTATACTATGTTTAGTACAAAACACATTGATAAATTAGATTAGAATAAATAAAAATAAAGTGAAAGTTAAAACTCCAAGGAGAAGAAAAAAAAAAGAGATATTACCCTTCAAATATTTCACCATTCTTACATTTTTGCCAAACAAACTATGAAACCAATTCTCAATCCTCTAAATTAAACATACTACTAGAGTTATATTATTTAAATACAGTGAGAATGAGATACATTAACCACAAAAGAAAACAAATTTCACCAGTTGACTAAACCAACATGATTTTTTTACGTACTTATAGAAAAAAAAATACTCAGGTTCTAACAATAATTAGCAGACTATAGTTTAATCGTGGAGTGCATTATTGTAGAGAAAAATGTGGGGTAAGGTAACTATTTTTAAATATTTGTGATGGCTCCTCTGCCATGCCAATGTCTCCATCAAAACCACACTTTTTAAATGAATCATGATCAAAGGGTCAAAGCTAATACTTAATATAAGTATGACATAAAATATGTAGCTTATGAGAACGAAGTTCCATAATTTTTTCCAGTGACAAGTGAGATTTTAAAGCTCACATGCAACTTGGTACTGCTAAAATCACACAGTCCTCAGAAAAATAAATAACCATTTCAAATATATTATATTTTATTATCTTCTGGTCTTTTTGTCAAGCTAGAACCTCCTTTGTCGTAAAAAGAGGCAACATTATCAATGGAGGCTTTCCTTTCAACTGTATGTGCCACATAAAATATTGGAATATAGGGATAGGTAAAGCCAAAAGCTTACACAAATGTTCAACCAAGAGGAATAGGAAAAGAAACTCCTCCACTTTATGCTTTCAATTTAGTTTAGTTTATCATCCATCATCAATATGAATCCTTTGCATGGTATTATTAGTAATTTCAGTCACGTGTTACTATATATCATAAAATAAAAATAATTCGAGGAGTAAAGAAAATTCATTGAATTATATTAAAAGTGTTCATTTTCTGTGTTTTCATCTGTTAAACGTTGGATATTCAACTTACCCAATAATTTTTAGTACAGACCCCACACCCATATGTTATAGCACACTGTGAGAAACTATTTATATTATAAGCATAGGGCACACACCAAAACTATTCATATAAGCCTAGGGCACACAAAAGGTCCTCATCAGTCACCAGATGTGCCTATGTCTCTAGTTAAACTCTTCAAACAACTTTTGTAATAAACCAAGTTGCTTGCTTTAGCTTTTGAAAATCAAACTTTCACCTTTAGACAAACTTCAGGAAAATACCTTTTTTTTTTACCTCATTTGATCCACAGTTCATAGGGTTTAACGCAAATGAGAGAGACTATAGCAATTTGAATTCTCAAGATCATGATTAGGGGAGAAATATCTCTATTTAAAAAACATATGGAATGGACATGAAAAATGTATCTTTTTTTGACTTTTTCATTCGAAATTGCAGATATGTGAAAAAGACTGTTACAGCAATTTGCATTAGACTTTTGAGCTTTAAATATTGCTGAGAGGAGACTGATATCTAGATACTATTTATAGTTGTTTTAATGAGACGCTTTATGTTAACATACACTTTAATTTTATAACAAGTTGATGAGAAAAATATGTGAAAAGTAATGTGCTATAATAACTTGAGTGAATATATATTTTTCTCCTCAGTGACTGTGTTGTTGAGAGGAGAAGTAACATACAAGATCTTAAAAGCTGCATGTTCTGGCTAGGAAAGAAACCCTTTAAATTTTGGGATGAAAGACGTGAAATCAAGAAGGTGGTGTACTTAAAAGGGCAATTTCTTTAGAGTAAAAAGGAAATAATAAAAAATCCAAACTTTATCGGAAGAAGTTGTCAGTTTTTGCAACTGGTTGTCTCTTACAATATGAACAATTTATACAACTTTGTGCCAGTTATGTCTTGTTCTCAAACAACTTTGGGTCCATGCAGGTACCAAAATTCAGAAGCAAATTTTATGCTCCAAGTTTTTTCTTGACGAAGATGACAGAAAGCTAAACAATACAATCACCCGTTTGTGGCAAACTTTTTTTGCCTGTCTAAACTCACAGAAAATTGTCCAAAATTCCAAATGAAGCTAGTGTTCAAAAACCATTTTACACGTTTGCATGCCAATTCCACACTATTGCGGAGTCATATGCAACTGAACTCTGCTGCTCATATATAAATTAACTCAACTATTTCCTAGTTAACAAAAAGGCCTCAAATTGCATTTATTTTTCTGCATTGAATTTCGTTTTTCCATTTCATAAATGCAAACTTCTTGGATAGTGTCACCCTTAAATATTGACTAAGGAGTAAGATTTATACATATTAAACTTAACCAAGATATTAATAATATTACTTACATGTGAACATACATTGTATGAGAAACAGAAACTTGAGAAACTCGTTTAGAATGGTCTCAAATCTCAATAATTGGTTACTTGTTCTTCTACTAATTATCAGTTAAATCAAACCATATTTGCTTGAACACTTTGATAATGAGGTCATGATACTCATCTGAATTAAGAGAAAGATAGCAAGCAAGAAGATCCTCTAAATCCTTTGATGTCCTTATGTTGTTCTGCACAATCATCTCCACCATTGATTCTCTGAAGTCCCTTTGAGGATTCAGTGATGACTTCATAATTGCAAAGCTATCCGAAAGGCTTCTCCGGGAGCCGGAGCCAGCGGCGGACGACACATTCCTCCGGCCATGTGCCTGAGTTTTCCGGCTGCCAATTCGCGGCGAGTTCGTCCGCAGCTTCACCCCTGGAGAAGAGCTCACAGAGAATCTCCTACCAGGGGTGTTCTTATGTTCCTTCATTGGTGCAGTGCCTTCCTTCACAATTTTAACTCTTAGAGGTCCCTTCAGGTTTGGTTCTTCTGGTGCATCCATTTTGGTTTTGGTTTTGGTTTCTTTCTTCTTGGCATCACTCAGCAAGTCATCGAATTTTGCAGGCTTGGTCACAATTGGTGGAAGCACGAGGTCCGAGAAGGAATCATATTCATACCCTTCTAGCTTATCGTCTTTTCTTTCTGTGGAATTGTTGTCTACTTCAATGATGATGTCCTTGGCGTCGGAGTGTACCTTGCAGGCGAAAGAGTTGGTCCAAGAAACCGTTTCATCAAATGCTTCAGTGGCAAGAACACGGTCTGTTCTGAATTCTGGGTCAGGGTACTCTGATTCGGCAGAGCTATCATGTGGTGATGAGGAGTTGTCATTGTTAGCGGCTACAGCAAACTTAGGTGAAGAAGTCCTTGCAGTTCTTCTCTTGAGTCTTTGTTTGGATGATTTTCTGGGGGCTTCAGGGGAATTGTTGCATTTGGCATTTTGGTTATTTGCTTGTGAGGTGTAGATTCTATCATTTGGGTTAAGCTCCCTTGTGAAGTAGTAAGACTTTCTGGGATTGAATTGGTGGGGTTGTTTTGGTTTTGATGGTGGTGTGCTTGAGGCTGGTGAAGGTTGTTTTTTCTTCTTGGACTGAGATGGGGTTTGCTTTCTTGCTTTTCCCATGTCCTTGAGTTTGTAGAACCAGGCATTGGGGATCATGTCTGATAATTTGAACCTGTTGTTACCCATCCCTCTTTGTGTCTATGTTTTGCTCTCTCTCTCACTCTCTGTGTTGTGTTGAAGAAGCTGTGGTTTCTAGTTCTCTGTATGATGAATGAGGGATGACAACACTTCTGGTAAGTCCATCTGTGTCTTTGGCTTGGCACTCGTGGTAATGTGAGATAAATACAAGAGAAATGGGACTTTTGGAAAACTGGGGTCCACAAGGAGGAAAAAGGTTGACAAAAATGAAAATTAGTGGGGGCTGATGTGGTAATTGGTGAATGACTGTTACCTAATCCAAAAAAACAAAAAATAACATGTTCTCTTCTTTTTACTACTACTCAAAAGGATCACAAAGGTGATTTAAAATACCCTTCAATGTATGTGATTGATTCCCAAGTAGATTGCATGCTAACAGATATCTTCATAGGAAAACAACAATTTGGGGTGGCCCATGCAGTATTTGGAGTGTTTTCCCCACCACTCTTTAGACCTGAGTGCAGGCTCTAACACTAATAGAGAAAAATATGAGGCAGACCAATCTGTTATGTCCTCAATGTAAAGTAAAAGCCCTATACTTTTGTGAGTGGAATAGGAGATGCTATTTTGCAGAAAGTTCATTGGCTCGTTGCAACCAGCAAGCAATGTGGTTTTGGTTAAAAATTTGTTCTGACGAGAAAGGGAAAAGGAACACACAAGAGATAACTGTGCCGAAAAGAATTGGAGGGGCAGGGAAAAGAGAGAAGCTTTCGGAATTGGAAGCTTGTTGCGTGGGTCAGGAATACATGCATCCAATATAGAAATATCCCAGTGGCCCATCTAATGGATAGATTGTGCAATTTTGGATTACTCTGCTTTTTTAATATATTCTTTCTTATGATTGCTTCTGTAAGCTTAGGGAAACTAGAACATGGGTCTTGTTATATAGTCAAGAGTCTTAGTAATTCTATCCATCATTTTCATGGCAAACTCTTCACGTACCATGTCTCTTTAGGCAAGAAACAGAACCAAATCTTTCTTTAGATATCAAATTACATATTACATGTATTCTTCATAAAAAAAAACAGTTTTAATTGAACCAGATACCACCATTGGATGTAGTTAAAACGTAAACCAAATCATGCCCTTTTAACTCAGTTACTCGAATAAACTAGTACTTAAACCAGAATCACGAATAAAGTTTGAGCAAAATATGAGAGTCTTTTCCATGTTAATCATTGATGATGATAATAATAACAATAATGATAAAAGAAAAAGGGTGGATAAGTTCAAATGGATTTATTGTGGGATCAGGCGGTGTGACCACGAAGATCAGAATTTTAAATTGATATTCTTTAAATCCGTGGAGCTTTGAATGATAGTGGTACGTGGTGTACATAAATCATGCCAGAGAAATTAATGTTGGATATTAATCTTGTAAATGGACATTGGGAACATAATTTTGTACAATCATTGCAGCATTGAGCAGCATCAAATATAATGGCACCACCATGTTATGGATGAGGTACATCCATCCATTCTTTCTCTCTTCCCAAAAGCATATGCAGAGAAGGTGAGGCAATGTTGCTTTGCCTTAGGCTTTGGGAGTAATGTTGAATGTGGTCAACTGGTCCCCTCCTGGATCCGTGCGAAGGTACGACACCAGTGGCCACCCTAACGGTCTTGCTCTAAGCACGTGTCTAAACTGGAAGCAATGTTCAAGAACCAATTTCACAGACTATAAAGAAATGTTTTTTATTTTTTGGTTTTGGGGGGCCCTAGAGTGTTTCTGCAGTGAGAGAAATATATTAAGGATGTTTGTATTTTTATGAAGGACAGCATGTATCTGGTGCTAGTCTAACTCCTTTTTTGCTACCTCTTTTTTTGTTTTGTTATTCAGACTGTTCATGCTATCTTGTATAAATAATGGCATTTGATTTGATTGACAAGAATAGCATGTTGTTGTTATTGGTTTTAGGTTTTAGGTTTTAGGCAGTGAGTGTTGACTCTGTAAAGTTTGGAGTTGGATGAGAATGGGGAAGAGTAGATTCTCCCTCCAATTGGCCCAGTTTGCTATCATTGTTGCTCTGTGATGAGTTGCACATTGTAGTTGTAGCTGTAGGCCCCAAACAGCTTTTTGTTAGCATAATTAACTTGGTCTGATCTAATATCAGGATATGCACAGCAAGAGAAAACAACAGGACATGAATGATAATTAAATAGATCAGTTGACTTAGGCCCTTAATTCATCAACCAGTTTTGATCAGAGGTACTGCTGCAACTTGACATTGGGACCATAATAGAGAAAAGTGGCGCTTTCTGCGTTCAAAGTTTAGGTTGAAAGTGCAAGAAATAGAAACATCATAATATCCCCAGTTAATATAATACATGCACTGACCCTATTGTTATGGAAGGATTAAAAGGCATTGTCTTTTTGTCACTAATGAAGTTATTGAAGGTACTAAGTTGTTTTTTTGTGCATGGGGAATGTTGCAAGTAGATTGGATACTGTAGTTGAGCAAGTGAGTCCTTCTGCAGAACAACACATTCATAGAGTTTAAAGAGAGGATTCAATATACAGAGTCTGTGACAAGTCACGGTTTACAGAATCGCCCTGCTTCTTTTCCATAGAGTTCAGCCCCTTCAAATGTTTATACTTCGTTTTTCTTCATCCTCAGAACATGATGTAGCTGTTTCCCAGATACACCAATTTCTTTCTTCTGTAGTTTATTTATAAAAGCCATGATGTTGTAAATTTTGGATAAAAGACCAGATACGACATCTTGACATGATGTTGAATATTCAATTCAACAGTGTAAAAGAAACACAGGAAAAAAAAAGTTGTAGACTGAATACATAATTTGATCAATCATGGAAAATGATTCATTAAGAAGAATAGAGGCCAAAATATTACGTTTGATGGTTTCTTCTTTCAATAAAATTAATGGAAACGACAGAATGTAATAGAAATGCTAAGTGTTTTTCAGTTCAAGTCATTCCATATATATTTAAAAAAGATGAACAAGTGGGGTTCTGCCAACTCAGGTTCATGAAATCAAACTACAAGGGCAGGGCAGTATTATAAGGAATATTGTTAGAGAAGTAGATTAGGTTCACAGGTTTGGGAAAAAGTAGACCAAACACCTAAAGGAAGAGTTATAGGTGTTTAGCATGCCAAATTACTCTATTAACTATTGAATATGGATCCAACTAAGCTTATTTCTCAAGGATCAACGCAAGTAAATGAATCAAGTTAAGAATTTAACATGTGGTTGATGTATTTTGGCACAAAGACAGAATTGAAAAAATGGAATTCAATAGGAATGAATCAATCCACCAAAATTAGGGAAATTCAGTATTAGTTATATCATTGATTTCAAAGAATTAAATTATACCGACATCTGATATCTCAAAATTCTACCAAAGCAACTCTCATGCAGAAATTGAATTTTAGATCCTCCATAGACATGTGAGCTTAAGCATTATTTACACTCAAAATGGTAAGAATTACTATTGAAAAGGAATCATGAAGAAAATCAAAAGAACAAAGCAATTAACTAGAAAAAAATGAACTAATGAAAATTTGAATATCAGAAGCTGATACAGAAGAGAACCTGGTAATTCAAATAATTTAAACTGCCCTGAAGAAGAAAACAAAAATGAAGAAAGAAGTAAAAAAAAATAGAGAGAAGAATTAAAAAGATAAGTGAATGAAAATTGTCATTCTATTCCCTTCTAACCTTTACATTACAAAATCTTATATTTGTTTTTAGTGCTATCTAAACATCTCAAAATAGATAGAAGTCATACCATTAATTTCTTTTTCTTTTTCAAAATTCTAAGTTTATGCTCCAACAATCTTGATCAACTAGTGTGTGGGGGTGTTTGAATTCTTCTTCAAAATCATATTTAATTTTGAAAGTTCACATTTTTCAATAAAGCAGGGGGTGGTGATGCATAACTTTTGGAGTATTCACACCAGAAGGTCCCCTTCAGTTCCTCCATGCTTTCAACTCTTCTAGCTCTGAAATGTCCTCAAAGATTCTCATTCAGAATGTCAAATTTGATTCTGGTAGTTTGGAACTAGTTTCCAAAAGCACCAATCTCTCTATACATTAACATTCTTTAAATAATCAATCTCTTCAGTAAATATTTTAAGACTAAACTCTCCTTTTAGGTCCTGAGATATGTTGCATGAGTTTTAAATTCCCAAGAAACCAGTGTGCTAAAATGCAAAGTAGGCACATTAATGAGGTGTTTGTTATTTGCAGTGCTCTGAAGACTGGTCCTTCAGGCCCTGATCATGGGTTGGTTTGTTGGGATCTATAGCTTCTGAACTTCTGACAACTGTGTTTGGCTAGAAAACAGCATCAATGTAGTGTTTTTTTAATAGTAGTTAGACATTACTTTTCCTACTTTATAATGTTAGGCACGTTGTGTGCTACTGCTTAACACTGTTTCATGTTTGCATTAGGGTTTGTGCCATCCAAATATCTTAGCTTCAGAGTGGCAATATATATATACACACTAATAATATTGTGCCATGTTGTATTTACAAGAACACCTCTCATAATCTTAAAATGATTACGTTGTTCAAAACTCAACCTGAATTATTCCAAACCCTTGAACCAGTTTTAAAATACCAAAAAACTGAAGAAATTGGCAACTGAAAAAACAAACACTTTTTGTGTTTCCTTACAATTTTTTAGCCATTATGGTAACCGGACCACAGTGGTAGCCATGACCTGCCATGTGAAACCTGATGAGAGAGCAATATCACAATCAAACACACTTGGACTAGACCACTGTTCTGATAGATTCAGAGTTCGTAATGGTGTAGCTTTGCTCATGAAACATGTAGGCCATCACCTTCTGATTCAAGGTTTTTTATTCTTAGTCAATTGTTTCACGTCCTGAATATTTCTACAACATACTTATGTTGTTGGACGGAAATAGAATAAATAGAAAAATGAAGCAGAATTTTAAGTACGATACATTATACTAATCTTCTAGTATATATGTTCATACAAATTTTGAAAATGCAAACTATAAACTACGATTCCTAAAAACATTGCACCTTTCTTGTAATTTGTGAGAGACAGATCTCACTGTTAATACAGTGATCGGTTGGCACGACGAAATTTTATATACATCATACACAGTGGCCGTTAAAAAATAGGTTTGGTTTGTTAAAAGTAACAATACTAAACAATAATGTTATAATTATTTTCTACTTTTGATCCATAAAAATTCATCAGCGTAAACATTTTACAAAAACTCATGTACTCTAATTGAACTAGACTTCATTAACAAAACAGTTATTGTTTCATATATTTGTACTCTTCATTTTCTCCTTTTTAACCACTTTAATCAATAATCGCTCACGCATACTCTGTACTTTTTGGTACAGTATAAATTAAGACCATTTTGTTCCAATTTAATTGTTACATTAGGCATATCAGATTAGGCACAACAAAATCATCATCCAATTCGATAGCTAAAACAAAAAAAAAAACACTAATTAAGTCTTAATAATATGTATACAAAAAAATTACACTGCCCAAAGATTCCAGGGAGTTGATATGGATATTGTTCCCCCTGATCCATCTTTGTAATTCTCCATAGTTTTGATTACTTTACAAACAGGAGAACATCAACAACTGAGTTCACTGATTCAACCAACAAAACCTGAGCTACCATGAAAGCTCATTCACAATGTGGAACGCAATTTGTTTTGTAATTTTCAGGCCACTAATTACGATATAACAATATCACTGACAGTCTATTTAAAAACGTCAAAATCTTGGTTTTGTTTTGGTAATGATGAGTCTTCTGCTGTTTAATGTTTTTCCTCCCTATCTGACATTGCTTGATATAAATTGTCATGAGTATTGAAGGGAGTTCAGCAAAATTGCTTACAAATCTATAATTTTCTATTAGAATGATTTTTCTACTGAGCTTCCATTGACAATGGCAACAGCAGATTCCATTTGAAAGGGAAAATAATTCCAACATAAATTCAAATCAATCACGAGACGGTATCATCATTTGAGAAAGACCATGATTTGTAGATAAAACTTAGTTATAATGATTTTTCACAGGACGGGATGTTAACAAGCTTTGCACGTCTAGTTCTCTGATCAACTTCCACTCGTAGACCGAGTGCATTAATTTCAGGCACATCAGCAGATCCTTGAATCTCCAATTCAGCAACTACCTTTTGGTTTTCATCATTTCCCTCCAACATATTCCTCACAGACCATATCCCCCATTCCCTCAGGAAAGGATTGTCTTCGTCAGTCACACACTGCTGCAATAGCAGTAGAATTCCATTCCTATCCCGTATTTCATCTTGAGCATGCTTCCTTCTATAAACACAATTGCCAATTAGTGCAACCATGTCTCGTCTGAAGCCCTTGTAAGGGCATGGTTTTGAGTAACAACTAGCACTATCCTGATTCTTAATTTGTATGAGCCCTTTCCTAATTACTGCTGGAGGTTCAAGAGCACCAAGCAAAGACAAAAGCAATTCTATGAGGCCATATGACAATAGGACATCAACAACATCATTTGCATCTTCTGTATTACCTCTTATACCATCTTGAGCACAAATGTCCCTCAATATGGTAAGAGAGTAGCCAAGAACATCAACCCCAGTAAAGCCACTCGGAAGACCAGAGTTCCCTCTCATTGCATGTTCAAGAATCCCAATAGACTTCTTGAATATTTCAAAAACAAATAAAGCAACATCCTTTGAAACAGTCACATCTCCAAGCCGCTCTTTCAAGATTTCTGATAGGATTTGCAGAAGAAATGCTTGTTCAAATGAAAATTGATCATATTTTGAATCAATAACTTCACCCTCGGGAACATCCACAAATTGCAATTTGGGAAACAACACAGGCAATTGAGATTCTTCAAGGAAGATTCTTGAAAGGAGCAACTTCAACCAATCCTCCCCAAAACTAGCTGGTTCAGGAGGAACCAATGGATGACGAAAAAGCCCAAGAAAAGAAAAAAGATCAGTTTTACAACTAAAAAACATCACAAGCATAGAAAAGCCAAAAAGTGTACAAGTAACATGCTGCAGCCGCAACACAAGCGAAGTCCTCAACTACACAGATTATAAACACCATTTTGTTTTGTCAGGAAGACCATTAAAATCAAGGAAAAGATTTGCAAGCAAAAATGAATGATCAATTGACAAAGGACAAAGGATCATATAAATTAAACAAAATCAGTGCTACAAAACAATCCCAGATGACAGGACGGCATACACCTAACTCACCAGAAGAAGCAGTTCTCACTATTTCTGCCATTACAGGCCACCCATCATCACTGGACAACTGTCTAAAGCATTCAGGATTTCCATCACAACAAGTATAGATCACCATACACAATGGGTCACAAGTTTCCTTAGTGCCAACTCTAGCAAGTGATGCAAACCCAATAGGATACAGCTCTTCCCAGATAGCTCGTTGGTGCTGCTTCCCCCCTAAAGAAACATTTGCCAGAACCTGCAGACCCCACCGAACCAATCCATGATCAGGGCCTGAGGAACCGGCATCTGACCTCAGAACATTCCAAACAATTGCTAAGCCATTAAGCTCAATAAATGAGGCCTGGTTTGCAGCTTCTCCAGCACACAAGTTTCTGAGGAGCTTAAAACACAGAGAAAGGGTTTGATTATTATGATGATGATGATGGTGATATGAAGCTAGAGCAAGTGACTGGACAATGTTAAGTACTGCAGGGAGAATCCTTTTAGAAGCTAGTTCCAAACGCCCAGAATCGGATTTGGCATTCTGAATGAGAATCTCTAGGGAATTTTCCAAGTTAGAAGAGTTGGAAGCTTGAAAGAGTAACTGAAGTGTATCCTCTGATATGGGGCGCTCCAAAAATGTTGTATCACCCATTGCTGGATTGAAACGAAAAAGAAAAAAAAAATGTGAAATTTCAAAATTAAAATTTGATTTTGAAGGAGAATTCAAACACCCCCATAATCTATTTGGTTCAAGTCGTAGCAGAGCAAGCAGAATTGCAAAACGAAGAAAGAAAAATAATAATAGATTAAATATGGTTGAAATTGGCAGTGTTGATTACCCACACTGTTATCCATCAAAGAATTGAAGACTTTAATCAATAAGTCAGAAGGTACCTAAAAAACGCAAGATGAAGAACTGCAATTGTGGCCTCCAACCTCAACGACCATGTGAGATAGAATTGGGGTTAGGGTTTTAACTTTTCTTACTTTCTTCTGGTCTTTACAAAGATACAGGGTTTAAGTTGCGTATACTTATTAAAGTGTATGAAAAAGTTTATTAAAATGTTATTATATGTTGGTATATGTTTTATATTTATAATTTATAATTAAATTAGGGTTTAGGGTTTTATATTGTAGATGATTAATATTTACATTATATAATTAAAATTTCCGAAGAAAAAGTTAGCATATAAACTATGTTATAATACACAAAGAGAGAGAGAGAGAAACGTTCAACTAGGAGAGTAAGATTCAATGAAAAATTGTGTTATACTCACTAGAATAATTTATGAAATATATAAAAATGAAAGTATTTTATCCGGAGTTTTATATTGTAATGGTTAAATTTTTTTTTTCTTTTCAATTTTGATTACAACATTGTAAGTTTTTTATTTTCTATTTTTTAATTAAGTTATTTTTATAAAATTAAAGTAATTAAATTTTTTTCTATAAAAATATAGTAACGATGTTAAATATATGTGTAGTTTTTTGTTATTTAATATTTTTTTTACTTTTTTATGTGTAGGTCAATGTCATTCTATATGATCTATACATGAATAAAAGAATTAAATTAAAATAAAAGATATAAAAACATTATAAATTAATATGTAACATCATTTTAACATAATTAATATAAATATAATAGAAAAAGTCTAATTAAATCAATTTCTTAAAAAGATATAACTTAGTCGAGATAAAAAAGGAAAAATAAAAAAATTTACTTAAATTATTTCAACCAAAATTAGGAATAAGCAACTAATTTAACATATTTTATTTTATAGTTGAGAAATATTTTATTTAATAATATCTTTAAATATGTTCTAATTTTCGATTATCGAATTTTTCTTTTAACACTTGCAAGAAAATGTATAACATATCTTTAAAATGTTAACATTAATAGAATGTTCCGGCTTATACCATTTATTTGTCTTTTTAAGTCTTTTGTAAATAAAAATTATTTAATAAAATTAGTTTTTATTTATATTAGTAAAAATACATGCATTACATGTTATTTTTTATAATAAAAAATAATAAAATTATTATTATTGTTATTATTATTATAAAATTAAATATAAATAATTTATAATTTTATTGTAAATAAATTTTATTTATTTTGTAGGTAATATTTTAATTAAAAATAAAAAATCATTTAAAATTTAAAGAAATGGTTATTGAAAAAGAAAATTAATAAAACAATTATTTTAATTTAAAAAATTATATAAAGAATAAAATTGGAAAATAAATGTGACATAAAAAGAGAAATTATTTTATATATTATTTTTTAAGTGATGATTTTGTCCTTAACATTATTTTTCATAAGAAATTTATTAGTACAATAATATTGAAATAAAAGTATATAATTTTTAAGTACTATGCAATCTGAAAAGTACATCCGAAATTATATTTTAGATTGTAAATACATTTCAAAAGATATATTAATGGTTTTAGAATTTTTGCATTTGAAAAGTTCAAAAAAATTCTGGAATTAAAAACATTCATTCATTTTAGGAGGAATAAATATGTTTTTTTGTTTGTAAAATATTATAACAAAATAGAAATAATCGTTACACAAAATTTTAGTGGTGTTTGATTGCTAAATTTTTAAAAGTATTAGTTTTAGTTATTAATTTTTAATATTAATGTTTATCACATATAGTAAGTGATGTTAACATCAGTATCGTTGATACATGTTAGGATTAATTAAAAATAAATAAAAACCTGAAAGGTAAATTTCTTACCACTGCCTAACAAAGGCAATTAAAATAAAAGGAAGAGGAAAAGCAGAAAAATTCATAACAAACTTGTGATTCCCTAATCATTCCTAACATATTTCCCTATGTGCATGAGGTAGAGTTACCACATAATCTTTAAAGTGTTGAGATAGCTGAAGCTGAACTAGTCATGCAAATCACAACCTCAGAATCAGTGGAGTGGTCCAACTGTGATGATGCAACTATAGTGGACCCATTGGAGGGGATGAGTGTAATAGACCCAATGATCTTTACATCTCCTGCGGGCTCAAGAATCACCTTGTCCTCAAGGTGAAATTGGGACTTAATGACATGCCAAGGCTCCCAAGTTGCTTCCTCGAGGGGTAATCCCAACCACTGTATGAGGACCTATATTTGAGGGTCGGGGTAGAATTATCTCACTTCCAATCTAGAATAGTCGCAGGTTCCAGTATGGGCTGATGCTCGTCAATTTCGGGATGAAGCTGAAGTGGTGGATTGGGAAGAGGGCCTTTGTGTGGGCGTAAGAAGCTAACGTGAAAGACGTTGTGAATTCGACCAGAAGGGGGAAGTTCCAATTCATATGCGACTACCCCGAGTTTGTTGGTGACTTTAAAAGGGCCAAAAAAGCGCTTTTGGAGTTTGCTAATGTAAGGACCAACAACGGAAGCTTGCCTGCGGGGGTGGAGGCGCACATTTGCATAGTCACCCATATTAAATTGAATGTCCTTGCGATTAGTGTCAGCCCATTTTTCATAGAAGCATGTGTCTTTGCAAGATTGCACTCTAGTTTCTACAAAATATCTACTCTAGTGGCTAATTCGGACTGGACAGCAGTGTTCAATGTGCACTCGATAGAGCCAAACGGGATGGCAGGGGGCTTACGTCCAAACATAACCTCAAATGGGGAGAGACCAGTGGATGCATAGATGGATGTGTTAAAACTCCATTCGGCCCAAGCCAAGAATTTCCCCCATAATGAGGGTCGAGGGTGGACAAACAATGAAGGTATTGTTGAAGGACTTTGTTAGTTACCTCCATTTGGCCATCACTCTATGGGTGATACGTTGTTGACACCCGAAGCTTGGTGTCGCTGAGTTTGAAGAGATCCCGCCAAAATTGACTTAAAAATATCGGATCGCAATCCGAAATCAGACTGCGGGGAAGGTCATGGTGTTTGCATACTATATTGACAAAGACGTCAGCAACTTGAGTGGAAAGGAAGGAGCGCGGAAGCATTCCAAAGTGGGCAGTCTTCGAAAAATGGTCAACCACCACTAGAATGGTTGTGTACCCCTTGTAGGAAGGAAGACCTACAATAAAATCAAGGGAAAGGTCCTCCCAGCATTGTGACGGTGGAGGATTGGTTGAAGAAGACCCAAAGACTTCTGTGCTGGAATCTTCGTCTGTTGGCAAGTAACACATTGACTGATAAAGGATTGGACATCCTTACGAATGAAGGACCAATAAAA
This sequence comes from Vigna umbellata, assembly GCF_029865625.1. NCBI lineage: Eukaryota > Viridiplantae > Streptophyta > Magnoliopsida > Fabales > Fabaceae > Vigna > Vigna umbellata. The sequence continues at coordinate 31,387,265 of NC_142167.1, read as the reverse complement.
ATATGTCATCAAACGCCCCAAGGTTTGTGTGACTCTTGTATGACCTGCTATAGGAGATGAGTGACATTCCTGCAATAAAAGAGGTATTACTACATAGGAAGATGGTAACCATATTTTGTCCTTAAAGGTAATCAACTCCCCCTGTACTGAATATAGTGGAAACTCACTCGGTTTGGCTAGTATGTTGTCCCTCATGGCAATGAAATCTGAGTTTGAAGACAATGATTTCTTTAAATTATTGAGAAAGTCAAGCTGGGGAACAAAGAGGACCATGAAGGTATCCAAGTTAGGAATTTCAACTCGAGAAAGGGAATCAGTAGCATTATTGCTCTTCTCGGGCCTGTATTGGATTTCAAAATCATATCCCAATAGTTTAAACAGATAAGATTGTTGCTCCGGGGTCAAAACAGTTTGGGATAGAAGTTCCTTTATAGAACGTTGATTTGTCTGAATGATGACGTGTCGACCCAAGAGGTATTGTTGTCCTTTCTGCACAACTGTGGTGATTGCACATAACTCATGTATATAAGTAGAAGAATTATAGAGTTTATGGCAAAATTGCTTACTAAAATATGAGATCGAATGACTATTTTGTGAGAAAATAGCACCCATATCGGAGCCTGAAGCGTCAGTTTGAATGGTAAAGACATTATCAAAGCGAGAAAGTGCTAACATAGGTGAACTTAACAGGACAAACTTGAGTTGGTCGAAGGCTTGTTAAGCTTGGTAATTCCAGAGGAAAGCATCTTTCCTTAACAGATCAATGAGGGCATTGGCTATCTTGGCGTAACCCGGAACAAACCGGCGATAGAAACCGGTCAAACCCAAAAAACCACGGAGAGCCTTAGTGGATGTTGGAACTGGCCAATCTCTGACTGCTTGGAGCTTGTCAAGGTCAGGCTGAACCCCGTGATTAGAAACTACATGGCCCAAGTAGTGGATTTTTTGATGACTAATGAAACATTTACTCCCCTTCAAGTGGAAACTATTGGAGAGTAGTAGGTGTAAGGTAGTTTCCAAATGAGTGATGTATGTGTCGAGGGTGGGGTTGTAGACCAATATATCATCAAAGAAAACAATGATGAATCTGCAAAGATGGGGACGAAATAACTCGTTCATTGCGGATTGAAAAGTGGAGGGGGCATTATACAGTCCAAACGGCATGACATGAAATTCAAAATGGCCATTGTGTGTGCAAAAGGCTGCTTTGGAAGCATCCTTTGGATTAATAAGTATCTAATGAAAACCTGAAAACAAATCGAGTTTGGAGAACCACGAGGCATGCCCCAATTCGTCCAACAATTTGTCCACTATGGGGATGGGAAACTTTTCCTTCACTGTTGCGGCATTAAGAGCCCTATAGTCAACACAAAAACGCCACATTCCATCTTTCTTCTTAACAAGAAGAACAGGGGATGAGTAAGGACTTGTGCTTGGTTTGATGAAACCCGACTCCAGCATTTTCTGAACCTGTACCTCAATTTCCTGTTTTTGAAAATATGGATAGCGGTAGGGGCGGACGGAGATTGGTGGTGTGTTTGGAAGGAGGGTGATAGAATGGTCGTTATTTCTTGAGGGAGGTAAGGACGTGGGGGTGGAGTAGCGGTGGAGGAAGGTAGCGAGTCGTGGTTCAGATGTTGGGGGTAGAGAAGAGGGGTTGTTTTATGGTGGTTGCAGAGGAAGAGCATTGAAGGAAAGGGAAGAAGGTGAAGTAGTGGTGTTAAGGGAAAGTTAGAACAAAGCTACGATCATGTTAGTATGTTGAAGGCACTACAATTGGTGGATGGAAATGGGTGAGGGATGATGGGCCCGTGTCCCTTTGTAACTGGACTAATTTGCCCTGCCAAATAAATCTCATAAATGGTCCATTATAATCCATGACAAATGGGCTTACTAATGAAAGCCAATGAACACCCAAAACAACATCCGTCCCGGATAGCTCCAAAGGGTAAAGGTCAATAAGAAATGTATGGTTTGCAAGTGTTAATTGGGTCTAAGAACAAAATGTTGAACAGGGAAGAAAGTCACCATTTCCAACCATTACTTGTAATGGGCTAGCTATAGGTTCCAAAGGCAACTGGAGAAACTGGGCAACACGGGTCTGGATAAAGTTATGGGTCACCCCACTATCCATCAATATTTGCACGTTGTACCCATTTATGGATCCAGTAACCCGAAAGGTGTGTGGGTTCCATTGCCCTGATAGCGCGTGAAGGCTGATGAGACCCACTTCTAACGGTGGGTCGTTAGTGAATAAGAATCCAACTCAAAAAGCTCCTCTAGAGGGTCGTCGGTGTCCACCGTGGTGAGAAGAAGGAATTGCAGTTTGCAACGGTGCCTCCAGGTGTACCGTTTGTTGCAATTATAGCATAGATTCTTGTCACAACGGGCTTGCATTTCGGCTTCGGTGAGTAGTTTGATGGGAAGGTGTGGGTAAGAGTGGTGGAAGGGGTTTAGGAGAGGGAATTTGTGGTTGAGGTGGAGGTGGTGAAGGTCGAGCAAAGCGTGAGAATGAGGAAGGTGTGGTGCGATTTTTGTCATCTTGCAGTTTCGCAAGAGCAATGGTATAGGGAAGATCAATTGGTTGTAGAGCCAAGATCTCACGACGGATGTGTGGCTTGAGTCCGGAGGTAAAGCATATGAGGTAGAAACTTTGGGCAAGGTTAGAAATGTGGTTAGCAAGTGTTTCAAATTCAGAAAGATACTCTTAAAGGGTGTTAGTCTGTGTAAGCTTGCAGATGGCAACAATGGGGTCTTTGAATTTGGAAGGAGCAAAACGAAGCTCCAGAGCATGAAGGAAAGCTTCCCAAGATGTGAGCAAGCCATTGATGAACATCCACTGAAACCAAGCCAAGACTAGACCCACAAGGTAGAACGAAACAACCTGAATTCGTTGATCGATGGGGGTTTGATGGAACTCGAAGAATTGGGTATTGAAAATCCACCCCAGTGCGTCAGAGCCATCAAAGGTGGGGAGGTAGAATTTTATGGGTCTGGTGGAAGGGTGGTGAGGGGGGTTGGATGATGAATGGGATTCCAAAGCGGATGTGCGGCCAGAGATGTCGTGTAAGGTGTTGGCGAAATTTGCTTGTGCAAGGAGGATCTGTTCAAGCAATTTGCTAATGGTGGTGGTGTCAGATGAAGAGGATTTGTCAGCCATGGAGGAGAGTAGGTCAATGAAAGCACCAATGAAAGGTAAATGTGAGAGAGAATAACAAAAGATAGGGAGCAGAGAGAGTAGAATACTTAGAGAGAGAATAATCAACCAAATACTTTCATTTTTGTTGCCCCTTTACTGCACTTTCTTACAACTGCCTAACAAAGGTAATTAAAATACAAGGAAGAGGAAAAGAAGAAAAAGTCAAAACAAACTTGTGATTCCCTAATCATTCCTAACAGATTTCCCTTTCTCACGTGCATGAGGTAGAGTCACCACATAATCCTTAAAGTTTTGAGGTAGGTGAAGTTGCTTTTTACTAGTCTTGCATATCATAGCCTCAGAATCAATGGAGTGGCCCAACTGTGATGATGCAACTGTAGTGTGGACTCATTAGAGGGGTTCAATGTAATAGGCCCAGTGATCCTTACAAAACCATTGTTATAAAGTAAGGAATGCTTTGATCTATAAAGAAAAAAAGAAGAATGGATTCATCAAACAAACCCATAGATTATGCAATTTCATCAAGACATTACAAACAAAATTAGAAGTTAAACAAATTACGCAACTATATCCAATACTTTCTCAAACTTCCAGTTTAAAACTTATTCATTCTATCATCAATACTTGCTAGAACCAAACCAAGTGACCTATGCAAAAAATAATTCATCGACAATAGAACATGCCAAAATCAAAACCACCAACAAATAGGAACTTCCAAATCTAAAAATGGAAACGAGATGGAGAAGAAGAGGAAGGCTAACCTTTACAGCACGAACAATTAAATTAGTTTTTGGTATCAAATTTTGTTAAAATAGTTCAAGAAAGTCTTTTTGTTTTTTTTCCAATTGAGTTCATTTGTTTTTAAAAAATTATACAATTATATATTTTCATTAATATTGTATTAATATAGTTAAATACATGTGTATTTTTTTGTTTTTGTTTTTTATAATTTTATTTTATTTTCTTTTGCTTTTGTAAATTCTTTTGTTTATATGTCAAGTGGGTGTCATATTGACACTATAAATGTGACATGCCTTGTTTGTATCAGTACCAAGTGTCACTGTTTTGTATTCATTTAATTTTTTATATTTATTTTTTTATTCAATTCAATCCCAATTTTTTTAAAATGGAACAATGTTGTTTGTCTTCAAATTGAAACCAAATTTATTTTTTGTTTGAATGTTATACTGATGTTTTTATTAAAATTGACAATTTTATTAAATATTTCTAGAATTATTTTGTAAATGAAACTTAAATTTATTTACCAAAATATAATAATATTTATAAATCATATTTATAGATATTTTCATTAATTAAAATAAATTTTTTTGGTTCATTATGTTTTTTGTCCCTAAACTATTAAGTGTTTTTTGTTTTAGTCCCTCTATCAAACTTTGTCTATTTTTACGTGACAAACAAAATGTCATGTCGCCAACTCGTTTAAGACGCGTGTATGAATTGGCACATGGAAAATAAATAGGTGAAACAATAACGTAGTTGCTGAAATTGGGGTTTTTGAATTGGATTTGAAAATTTTTATAGAGATTGAAGGCTATTTGAAGATTCGCATTGTTGTTTTCATCAAAGGGATTTAGCATTCGAAAATTAAAGAAAGTGGCGAAAAGGAAAAGTTGTAATTTATAGAGTTCACATTCAAATACAAGAGTTTTTGGAGTTTGCGTTTAAGCACAAGGATTTGATCTACGAAATCGTGATTTGTCCAATTGAGGTTAGTTGGTAAATTGGTTTTATTTTTTGTGTAATGTTGAGTGCGTTTAAGGTTATGATTATTTGAGTTTGAGTCATGATTTACAATGTAAGGTTCAAATGAAGTTTGATGTCGCTTTTCCTCATATGGGCAAGTTCGAAAAGAAGAGGTGAGTGAAAGACGTTGGTGGGGAATACATGTAATTAAAGGAATGAATCATGATTGATGGTCATACTTTGAAGCATTGAGAATAGTTAAAGAGTTCATATATGGTAATGTCAAACTTTGGTGGAAGGGTTCAAAACAAACATTATACAACAATCTGAGACTATTGAGTAATGATATGGAAGCAATATACTTAGCTAAATACACAAAGGCTAATAAAGAAGAGCTTAATATATATGTTCAACATGTTCCTAGTCAGGCTAAAGTAATTAACTTTATTGGTGTTGGTGGAGTAGAGGAAGTGGTGCATGAAGAGGCAGGATAAAAAGAGGTCATGGAGGAAGAAGTGAATGAAGATATTAAGGAAAAAGAGTTAAATGCACTTGAAGAAGAGTTAAATGGGCCAAAAGTAGAGGTGAATACGCATGAAGAAGAATTAAATGCTCCTGAAGAAGAGGTGAATGGGCTTAAATAAGAGGTCAATTTGCATGAAGAAGATGTGAATGTGCTTGAAGAATATGGGATTGTTGAGGATGAAGAGGAAGAAGGAGGCTCAGTTACAGATAAACTTGATGAAAGTGAAAAAGAAAGGGTTGCAAATGATGACGATGGCTTTGGGATGGAAAATAAAAGGATTGTAAATAATCCACCATGTAGAAATATTCATCATGTATTGGATAGGTGGAAAAGATTGAAAAGAACCAAAGTACCAACATTTTCCAAATTTGATAACATTGTCGTTGACGCTTTCAAATTAATACTACTAAACTATAACAACTTCATTATTGCTAAGATAGTAGCCAACAAAATAAAAAGGGTATAGTCAACCCTAAGTCATCTCCCAATGAACATGGAATTTATTCTTAACAAATTAGTTCTTATAAAAATTACAAAAGGGTTAGTAAAATAAAAATGATAAAGAAGATAAATATCAATAAAAGATTAAACAACAAAATAACAAAATATAGAAAAAAAATACATTTGTTAAAAGATTTAAAAAGATAAAAACAATTATTAAAAAAATAGGTTGATTTCACTGCTTTTTCAAAATATGATTCATCATTGGTTAACATCATTGGTACAAGCCAAAAGTATCATATTACTTTGCACTATGCAATATTACAATACTAACTATAGTTGATCTTTAACAAAAACATAACAAAAAATTGCTAATTCCCACGATACAACAAAAAAAAGTAGCATATTTTTCCAACTTTTCACTATTATTCTACAGTTTTTAGGAACCATCAATAAAACTAATGCATTTTTTCACTTACCTTTCAATTTCTACATCTCTAAAATAATCTTCCTTTGTTCTTCAAAATAAATGTCTTTAATAACAACAATCTTTTCCCTCACCCACAAATTGTTTATGCTAATTGTGAAAACGAACTACATGTTTGTGACATTTCTAACCAATGTAATGGAATCTGTTTTGGGAACTAAATAGAGATCTATGAAGGGAGCATCAACTTAAGCTAAGGCTATGAGATTGGAAGAAGAAGAAGGGATTTCAAGCTTGTTCTTGCTTTCCCTTAAGCCTTAGAAGACATTAGATCTCTCATAAAGAGCCATGGTTAAAGAATATGGAAGAAGAAGATGGAGCTTCAAGGATTCTACTCTTGTGGATGATCATATCTTTCTTTTTTATCTTAAAACACTTTATTTATAATATGTAATATAGCTCAATTTTAGGTCTTGTATTTGGCAAAGACACTTTGTTTAGCTTTGTTTAGAAGGCTTGGTTGCTTTAAGAGAGAGTTAAGGCACCATTAGGTCCTTAAGTAGGAGGTAAAACCTAAAATGGGTTAGAAACGGGTTAAAGTGGGTTTTGTAAGGATTTAGTTGCAAGGAGCCTTTGCATTGAATGCTTTGACTAAGTTAGTTACAAAGCATAAGGCTCCTCACATTTAATGTTTAGGCCCCTCATTTAATGCATAGGCTCCTCATTTAATGATGGAAATGATCCTAAATATTTCATGTACTTTACTGTTCTCCTTCACCTATGAAAGAAGAGACATCCTTTTGTAATCCTTATAACTTAATTGAATGTAAAGTCTTTTTCCTAAAATTGCAAGACTTTTATTCTTGAGTTCTCACCTTACGAAATATTCTTCTTCTATACTTTTCCATACCTTCTCCTTCATGGTTGGCCTAACCTCCTAGAGGTAGAGGGACATCTACCAAGATAATACAACACCAACATCTTCATATCTTTGTCTTTATTTGCTTCCGCTACTTTGCATTGATCATCATGGAGTCCACCTCTTTGAAGAAACTTAATCAACTCATGATGGAGATCATCTTATGTTGAAGGAGCTTCCTCAAAGCAATCTTCATCATTTGGTATCAAGATCTATGGTCACTATCTTTGAAGTCTTCAAGAGATAAGTGTCTAAAAGTTCTTACCCATTTTGTTTACCCATTTGTGTTCTTATGAATTCCTTGTTGTTTCATCTTTTTCAATATGTATAATATGTTGTTTGAGTCATGATTATGTGTTGTATGTCTTGAAATATTGATTCAAATTAATTGTTCTTCTTGAATCATACATGTTGTGTGCCTAGGATTTCCAATTTTTCTATTTGTATGTGTGTAGAGTTTATGGGTTTGTGTCACGGGTTTGGGTCATCTTTTGAGTCATTTTATTTAATTTTATGATCCTATTATTCTGTCCTAAGTCTTGTATATACATATATGTCATCACATCTTTGTTGAACTTGAAAGAAAAATTGAAAACATTGAAAACTTGAAGCCTACCCATTTTCTGAAATCTAGGGCAAAGAGTTGTCTAAACTTTAATTTTCAAAAATTAACTGCAACCAGACCAAATGTCCAAATGCTACCTTCTATATGTCAATGGAAAGCTCTTTGAGTCTATTTTCTAGGAAAAAACGAATCATCTCATTTATATCTCTGTGGAAAAAGTTTGGGTAAAACATTAAGCAAAGGTCAAAGTTGTCCAATTCCAACGTGAAATTTCAGATTTTGATGCTTTGGGTTTTTCTGGGTTTTCTTTGAGTTTTATGAATGTATTCATACTTTTTATTAGTTCCTAAACAAATTCTTAGTATTTGGTTTCCATTGACTATTTTTTTAGTTGTCAAAAAGATCATTTGATTCTTTAGGATTTTCTACATACACTATGATAACCCCTCAATTTTGCATTCTTTTAGGTGTTTAGGAGTATAGGTTAGTCTATTCTTCTTTCTAATTGTTTAGAATTAGGCTAGTTTAGGATTTTTATTTAAATTTTGTAGTTTTATAAAATTGTAGTTAAAATTAGGTTTTTAGGAGCATTTTTTTAGTGTTTGTTAATAATTAGGAAATTGATATTTTTGGAAAATACTTTTAATAAAAAAAATATTTTTCTTTAATTTTAGTTTAAATAGGTTATTTTTTGTTATTACTAAAATGTTCTTTTCTTAATTGTTGATCAGTCCTTATTCATACTTGTTTTGAATTGCAATGGTGCCCTTGGTCAATTAGGTTGAAAAGTCAACAATTGCACGTTGGGAATTGGGTTGTTGTGTTGATTTGGGCCCATTCAAATTTACACCATATTGGGCAGATGCATTGGGGCTGAACCTTTCAAGAGATAGGTTGTTGGAAATGGGTATGTGATTAAATGGGACGACGTCATTTTTAGCTTGCGCTGTTGCTGCCCCTGGGAATTGCTCGAGCTCCAAGTTCATTTTCCAAAAGCAAATGGAGTCCCCTCATGTTAGGGTTAAAGGAGAACAAAAAAGGAGATCGAGAAAGGAAGAAGCTTGGTTTGTGTGTCGCTGCCCTGAGAAGACGAATACGATCAAGTGCACGTGTGCAAGGAAGGTTGATTCGGCAAAGAGGAAGGAGGTGATCGAAGGGCCAAGATGCATGCATCACGAGCTAAGAAAGGAGAAGTGTTGGATCGAGAAAAGGAGTGTCAAAGGTTCATATTTTTTTCCTTTCTTTATCTTCTATGATTTAGATCCTATATAAAGGGTATGTAAATAGTGTTTGAGTGTGTAACATGAAGGGTGACAGACTCCACAAGAGAGACGAGAGATCTAAGCTCGCTAGGTTTAGGGATTATGCGCTTTTCATAGAGTAGGTTTTCGACATTCTTGGATTATTGATCGAGACTCACAGTGGTGACAGTCCGTGAGCATCTCAGTTCTGCTTTTACGATTACATTCTTGTAATTTCTATGTTTTCTTCTAAATAAACTCTGATTACATTGTGATTCTGTCTTTACTTTAGATTTGATGCAATTTAAATGTTTTTTTTATTTGGTTGTAATTTTAGGTTGTTATTTGTTTTGATAGTGATAGTTGAGGCTTAATTCAATTTTTTTATGTTTCTAGTTATTTGATTGGTGCATTTTAGAGTTCATGATGTGATTCATTTATGTTTCCTTTTGGATTGTGTTCCCTGTTATGATATTTTTTTTAATTTTGCATTTAAGTTTTCTATACTTTAATGAATTATGATGATTATTTTTTTTGGATTTTGTTTCCTTCCTTTTATGTTTACAACATTAATTTTCCTTTGTTGTATGTTTTAGAGTTTAGATTCTGCTTTAAATAGTCTAGTCACATTGTCTTGCATTGTCTAAATGTTTTAGTTTTAACCAATCTTATATCAATTAGTTAATCTGTTTGATAGTGTGGATGAGAACCTGGATTTCTCAGACTCTGAATTAGAGTCTACAAGATCCCAAAGTGAGCTTTTTCAACCATGATGTCTTCTTGAAATAGGTTTAAAATTCACACTTATCTAATAGATTAAGAAATCAATTATGGGGCTATCCTATTGAAGATTTTCTGAAATGTTGATTTTGAATACTTTTCTTGTTACTTAGAATTAGTTTTCATATTGTTACATAATGTTATTGCACATTTTTTACTTTTACTTTTGCCTATTATTCTTTGTTCTAGTGTTTCTGCTATGACAATATTAGAGTAGTTTCTTTGAATTCAATTTTGCTTTAGATTAGATTCCTTGTTTTCTTCTAAATAATTTTGTTTATTGAGATTTCTCTTTCTTGCATTGAAGTGTAAATTTCCATATCATGTATGTAGATGTTGTTCATTCATTCATCACTGGTTTTCATGCATTCATCCTTTAGTCTCTTAGATTTTCATATTCAAGTTTAATATTTTGCTTCTTTTTCACATTTAACTAATACCATGCATTTAATGTTGATTATGATCTATTTGAATAATAAAGTCATCAATCTAGGTTCTTTTAGTACATCATTTTAGGTAATCCATTCTTTAATAAAATATATGCATATTTTTACCTTTTCTTTCTTTTATAGTTCCATTCTTTTAAATGTCCCCACCTTGTTTCATTAATAATTAGTAAATAAATAAAGACTATACTTAACTTTCTAAACTTGGTTTTAGCTGAGTCCTAGGATTGATTTCCTAGTCATCTTTATACTTCATTAGTGGGGACTAAGTTTTGTTGTCTTTTTGAGTGACCAAAAAGTCTTTCAACACACCCTTGAATTAGCCTTATTTTTTAATATGAGTTGTGCAAAGAGTATGATGGTTGTTGTGTTCTGAAAAATTAATTTATAAAAACAGAAGATCCTCAATCAAAAAGAAAAGAAAAGAATAAAAGAAAAGGAACAAAAGAAGTGAAAAAATATTGCCAAGAGAAAAGGACACAACAACAACAACAAGAAACTCAATTTTGGACTTGAATTTTAAGTGTTGTTTGCATTCTTTGTAGAAGCTTAGGTCAGGCAACTCAAGGACACTCTGTCCAGGAAGGATTCTTACTCTATTGTTTCTCTTTTGAAATCATCCATAAAAAACAAAAAGTTTAATTTTAAAAACCTTTTTCACTCATAGTTTTAAATTATTTTGGAAACTTTGTGAAAATACTTTAAACTTTACAACATGAGTGATCATTCTCATTCAAGTGTTCATAGTAGTATAAGAGATAATAAAGAGGACTTACATCTTAGGTATGAACTTACACAAAAAGTAAGCAAGTTAAAGAGTATGCTTACTAAGTTTATGATGGAAAAAAAAGAGAAAAACAACAAGTTGAGTCATCCAATAGAAAAAAGGTACAATAGTTACAAAAATGAGATTCAAAATAGTTACAAAAATAAAAACTTCTACCATTCTAGTTTGCATGATCGTTTTTGGGATCATGATCATTTCTATTATAGGTATAGTAAGAATAAGTTGCGTTTAAGAGTTGAGAATGACATTCCACATTTTGGTAGAGAAGTTGATTCGATGTCATACTTAGCTTGGGAAGAAAAGGTTGAAAAACTTCATCCATTCATTATTAAGTGTAGTAAGTTTCACATAGTTTGGTTGTGTTCTTCTAGATTTGTGAGGCATGCATATGATTGGTGGTATCAAAGGCAAAATGTTGTTAAAAATGGCATCAAATCACCAATTAGAGATTGGAATGATCTAAAAGCTTGCATGAGAAGAAAATTTGTTTCGCCTCCTTTCAAGAGAAATCAAGAGCTTAAATATGAAAAAAGAGAACTCATGGAGAAAGAAGTGAATCTATTAAAGGTGAAAACGAGTTCTTTTTTAAGAGAAGGAGTTTGAAGAGAAATGTGAGAAGCTCTTAAGGGATAAGGAAAGAAGAGAAATTGAAAGAAAGAAGGAAGAATAAATACAACTAGAGAAAAAAGTTAGAGAGAAGGAAGCTACAAGAGAAAGGGAGGAGAGAGAAGGAAGCTACAAGAGAAAGGGAGGAGAGAGAAAAGAAAGAGAAAGAAGAAAATGAGAGAAAAGATAGGGAGGAGAAACAAAAGAAAGAGAAAGAAGAGATTGAGGGGAGAGAAAAGGCGAAGGAAGAAATCATACTCAAAGAAGAAGTATTACTCAAGGCACCACCCACTCCATCAATCATAATTGAGTCAAGAGTTCTAAAGGGAGTTTTCCAAACTTTGAACTCTTATCCTTTCATTAATGATTTTCATTTCTTGGTTTCAACGTTTACTTTTGAAAGTTTTTTACCTCCACTTTCACTTCCCATTATTTAACTCCTCAATAACCTTTGAAAAATCACTCTTTGAGTTGTTATTACCTCATAAGTTACAAATAACTCAAAGTGAACAAAAAGATTTTTGTAAATTTGGTCTTATAACTTTTGAAGAAAAATGTAAAACTAAAACAAGAGATGTCCAATGCTTCAAGTGTTTTGAGAGAGGGAACATTTCTTTGGAATGTCTTCCCAAAAGAACATTGCTTTTAAAAGATCAACACACTATAAGCTTGGATAACTCTCATTCTTCACCTAGTGAAGAAAAAGTTTTAGATTATGTAGAAAAAATAAATTTTCCTAAAGAGAATCTTTTCAAAAATAAAAGGTCTTATTTCTTTCTTCTTTTGTATATGCTTTTATCACTACAACAACTTTTTGAAATAAAGGCCAACAATCTTCTTCACAAAACTGTTTCCAAAAACAAAAGGCCTTCTTTCTTTGTTCTTTTGTTTAGGTCTATTCTTTTAATAGTACTTTTATTTGTTATTTGTTGTAGATGCATGTTTTTTTATCCAGGGGGAGATCATTAAACCAAAGTTGTGCTTCTTCAAATATCTTTTCGATCTGAGGACAAATCGTTTTCAAGAGGAAGGGTATGACGAGATCCGTTTTGGGAACTAAATGGAGATCCATGAAGGGAACATCAACTTAAGCTAAGGCTAGGATATTGGAAGAAGAAGAAGGACTTTCAAGCTTGTTCTTACTTTCCCTTGAGCTTTAAAAGATATTAGACCTCTCATAAAAAGCCATAGTCAAAGAATATGGAAGAAGAAGATGGAGCTTCAAGGATTCTACTCTTGTGGAGGATCACATTTTTCTTTTTTATCTTAAAACACCTTTTTTTTAAATATATAATATAGCTCATTTTAGGCCTTGTATTTGGCCAAGACACTTTATTTAGCTTTGTTTAGAAGGCTTTGTTGCTTTAAGAGAGAGTTAGGGCACCATTAGGTCCTTAGTTAGAAGGTAATACTTAAAATGGGTTAAAAATGGGTTTTGGAAGAAGTTAGTTGCAAGGAGCCTTTGTATTAAATGTTTCGACTGAGTTAGTTACAAAGCATAAGGCTCCTCACATTTAATGTTTAGGCTCCTCATTTAATGGTTAAGATTGTAATTTAATGATGAGGCTCCTCATTAAATGATGGAAAGGCTCCTAGATATTCTATGTACTCTAGCCTTCTCCTTCACTTATAAAAGGAGAGTCACCAAAATTGCAAGACTTCTATTATTAAGTTCTCACCTTATGAAATTGTCTTCTTCTAGACTTCTTCATATATACTCCTTCATGGTTCGCCTAACTTCCTAGAGGGACATCCAAGATCATACAACACCAACATCTTCATCTCTATTTGTTTTCGCTACTTTCATTGATCATCATGACGTCCACCTCTTTGAAGAAGTTTCATCAACTCATCATGGAGATCATCTTATGTTGAAGGAGCCTTCTCAAAGCAATCTCCAACACAATGCTCCTCCGTGAAAAACCAAATCCTTTGCTCTCAAATTTCATCACACCGCAACACTAATTTCCAAATTAAATTACCAACTCTAATGAAAAACCCTAATGCCCAAACCCTAGATCCCCAATCCTACCCTTCATTCGCACAAAGACAAAAGAATGAAGTTATGTATCTTTCCCAATAGAAACTCCAAAAATTACAATTTTTCCTCTTCGTTATTTTTGTTAATTTTTGAATGTTAAATCCTTTGGTGAAAACAACAATGCAAATCCTCAAATGACCTTTGACAATCTCTGTCAAATTTTCCAAATCCAATTCAAAACAACCCTAATGTCAACAACTACGCTACTATTGTTTCATCTATTTTATTTTTCACGTACTAATTCTAAAAGTACACATGTCTCAAACAAGTTAAGGACATGACACACTATTTGTCAATAAAAAATCGCCAACACGTTAGTTATGGAAAACTAAATCCATGAGTTTCAAAAAGCAAAAATTCTAAAAAGAACAAAATTTGAAAGAGAAAATAAAATAAATAACGTTTAATAGTTTAGGGAAAAAAATAATTAACACTAATTTTTTATATATTTAATGCCAATTTGCGATTATATTCTTTAATATCAATTTCATATATGTCTCTTAAGAATAATGTCTTTTTAGTTTTTTTTAATATTTAGTTTTTGAGTTGAATTTTTTCCTTAAAATTTTGAAAAAATATATTTAGCTATTTTATGTATAAAATTTTTAATTAATAAAAACTTGTTAATTTAAAACAATTTCATAAATATTTAATAAAAATATTAATTTTAACAAAATATAACATTTATATATAAAAAAAAGTTTGGTCTTAATATAGAAGTGGACAATATTACTCCTTTTTAAAAATTAAATTATATTAAATAAAAAAATAAATATAAAGACTTAATTGAATATTAAATAATGACATTTAACATTAATACGTGGTGTTAAACAAAGTAAAAATAATAAAAAATCACAAACTAATACCTAACATATCTTTAATGATATTGGGTACGGATCTAATATGAATATGCTAATTGAATCAAATTAAAAAAACATATGTGCACCAATTCGTCTATAATACATATTATATAATTTAAAATATATTTTTCGATGTGAATGATATAATTCATAATGTAGTATATATTTTGGATTAATTATGTAATTCTATATTATAATTATACCATCTAAAATATAATTTTACGTACGAGTTATATAATCTAAAATTTAATTTTATATTTGAATTATACAATTCAAAATTAAATTTATATTTTAGATAAATTTTTAAATTTAAATTATAGATTAAACAATTAGAAATATAAATAGTATTATAGATTATACAATCTAAAATATAATTTTAATTTTGGATTGAATTTTATATTTGTATTATAAATACTACAATTTAACATATTTATGTATTACATAATTGAAAACTCCAATTTCAAACAATATATAATTGGAATTTTGAAAACTATGGAGTGCAGAACAAAAACAAGGGGTGGAAGAAGAAATTATGTTTGACTGGTTTTTTATTATGTGAAAAATGAGTGTAGTGTGGAATAGTGATCCCAAATATAATAATTGAAAGTGATTTTTTTCTGGCTTGAGTCAATTATGAGAACATCAATCCTTTAAATGTCTTCAAGGGTATTGGCTGAAAATGTGAATTATTTTGTTGTCTGCGAGAGACTGAAATGTTTATTAATTACTGGGTACGACTTTTTATTTATTTATGTATTTTTTGTAATTATGCTTTTCATGTTAATTAAAGAATTGTTTGTTTTTCATGATAATTTGTCACCGATATTACTGATGGAGTAATATATATATATATATATATATATATATATAATTCTAAAAGAATAAAAGATATAAAAATGAGTAATGAATAGATACAAAAATAAATGGATAGTGACATGTGAACAACCAGAAAGTCTAGAGTGTGACTCAGTTACATAATAATGAAAAATGAATGGTTAAAAATGATTAAGAGGATCCAAATCTATCACTTGGTATTTCTTTCTACACCATTGAATCAATGTCAGATAGTGACCAATGGTTAAAATTTATGAAGGAGATGACCCAAATCTAAATACTCAATAACATGAAAGAGAAATTGTTGCTTTCACAAAACAATGAATAAACTAATAATATTATATTAACAAAACCATCACCACAAAAAACCACAACCAATTGTTATTTATAATCCTGATGTGATGTAAGGTCCCAATTTCATATATTTGAATCTAAAATAATAAATTTGTGATTCTCAACTTCTCAACTTCTCAACTTCTCAACTTTCCAATTTTGAAAACAGCAGTGTCTGCCATATTATTTCCCATTGCAATTGTTTATTCTTTTTTTTTGTCGCTATGAACTTGTGTTTTAAATCAATTATGTATTGTTCACTTTTGAGTTAAATTAACTATTATATTAGTTAGTGTTTAAAAATATTATAAAATAGCACAAAGTAGGGCAAGTTCTAAGCATGACATGTAACATATAACAGCAGAGTAGAACTCATTTTATATAATGTACGCCCCCACCTTATTTTAAGTAAAATATATTTTGTGAACAAAAAAATAACATTTTAAAAATTTTAAATTTTATTTTTAAGATGTAATATATATATATATATATATATATATATATATATATATATATATATATATATATATGTGTGTGTACATGTATCTCTGTATGCGCCGCGCGCATAAATATATAATAAAAAATAAATGAAAATAATATCTAACAATAAGAATGATAATATATAATATCATATGCAATTTTAATTTTTAATATTAAAATAAGGAAACTAAAAGACATATATGAAAGTTGATGTTTTTCCTAACCATGTTATAATATATAACATCATATGCAATTTCAATTTTTTAATATTAAAATAAGGAAACTAAGACATGAAAATTGATGTTTTCCAAACCATGTTATAAGTGCAAGGACCATATTTATTTGCTTTGTTGATGATTATTTGTTATTTAAAATATTGATTAATCATCTTCAACAAGATATTTCTGTCTAATAATTTAATTTATCAATAAAACTCAAATTCATAATTTTGCAAAAATTTAAGCACATTTTCGCTTTCACCAACGTGCTTAAACTATAAAACTAGTACATAAGGTTGTATTAATAATATCAATAAAACTCTTGTAGAAACACTTTTAATTTGTTAACCATTATAAGTTTCTCTTAGTAATATTAAATAAAATACAATACTTTTAGTTTGTTAACGACACAATTTTATAATTTTCATTGTAATGTCCTAATAAATAGCTCATATATATATATATATATATATATATATATATATATATATATATATATATATATATATATATATTGGGTTTGCTAATGCGCGCCTGTTTTTCAGTTGGTACATTTTTGCAATACCGGGTTTTAGTAGACAAAAATATCCTTATATATAATGGATTCTAAGTTTTAAGGTTAAGGGTATTTTAATAATTTTCATTCTCAAAACTAAAAAAAAAAAAAAGAAATATACTCACCTCTCTCATTCCTCTCAACCCTTTTTCTTTCATCTCTCTCACTCCAACATTTTCTCTGTCATCCCTACTATAGTCCCAATTCAAAAAATCATAAACACTTGTAGTTAAACAATCTTACAAAAAATTATTTTATAATGAGTTTTCATTTTATAATTTTTGTCTTATCTAGTTTTATCCAATTTTTACAAGTATAAAGGAATTGGTAATTGACCTGGAAAAAATCAGACATACTCGCTGTTAAACAATTTCTTACAAAAAATGATTTTATAATGAGTTTTGATTTTATAATTTTTGTCTTATCTAATTTTATCTAATTTTCACAAACATAATGACATCAAATGAATTGGTAATTGACCTGGAAAAAATCAGAAACACTCATTGTTAAACAATTTCTTACAAAAAATGATTTTATAATGAGTTTTCATTTTATAATTTTTGTCTTATATAATTTTATCTAATTTTCACAAGCATAATGACATCCGAAAGAATTGGTAATTGGCCTGGAGGGTTTTAAGCACATCCGAAGGAATTGGTAATTGATAATTTTACAAAAATTTAAGCACATTTTCGCTTTGACCAACATGCTTAAACTATAAAACTATTACATAAGGTTGTATTAATAATATCAATAAAACTCTTGTAGAAACACTTTTAATTTGTTAACCATTATAAGTTTCTCTTAGTAATATTAAATAAAATACAATACTTTTAGTTTGTTAACGACACAATTTTATAATTTTCATTGTAATGTCCTAATAAATAGCTCATATATATATATATATATATATATATATATATATATATATATATATATATATTGGGTTTGCTAATGCGCGCCTGTTTTTCAGTTGATACATTTTAGCAATACCGGGTTTTAGTAGACAAAAATACCCTTATATATAATGGATTCTAAGTTTTAAGGTTAAGGGTATTTTAATAATTTTCATTCTCAAAACTAAAAAAAAAAAATAGAAATCTCCCAAGCCCTTACTCACCTCTCTCATTCCTCTCAACCCTTTTTCTTTCATCTCTCTCACTCCAACATTTTCTCTGTCATCCCTACTATAGCCCAAATTCAAAAAATCATAAACACTTGTAGTTAAACAATCTTACAAAAAATGATTTTATAATGAGTTTTCATTTTATAATTTTTGTCTTATATAATTTTATCTAATTTTCACAAGCATAATGACTTCCGAAGGAATTGGTAATTGGCCTGGAGGGTTTTAAGCACATCCGAAGGAATTGGTAATTGATAATTTTACAAAAATTTAAGCACATTTTCGCTTTCACCAACATGCTTAAACTATAAAACTATTACATAAGGTTGTATTAATAATATCAATAAAACTCTTGTAGAAACACTTTTAATTTGTTAACCATTATAAGGTTCTCTTAGTAATATTAAATAAAATACAATACTTTTAGTTTGTTAACGAGACAATTTTATAATTTTCATTATAATGTATAGCTCATATTATATATATATATATATATATATATATATATATATATATATATATATATTCAACAAATCTCAATTTTCTATAATACTTGTAAGATTATATGTTTTTTTAATTACCACCATAATAAATAGAACCTACAATCTAACAAAACAAAGCCATCCATTGTGCAATTATGACCATAACAAATGGAAATCATAGTCTATTAAATGCACAATACCATTAAATTATGTGTTGAAATGGACTAAGAGATTTTACACATGACATACTACTTCATGTTCATATAGCGTTACATATATCAAGACATAAGTCCTCTACATATGATAAGGTAAAATCTATATATCTGGCTTGAAATGATTTTCTTTCATATCGATCCAAGTTATAGAAATATCTATTGAATCTCATCACTTAAACATCTTCATTTATATGAGCTCAACAGTTAGTAGAATCTAAATAATCTTATTTAGAATTCCTTATTGAACATATCCAACAACCAAGTATTGGAGTGAAAATCAAATAAATTTACCTAATGAGACCAAACTCGCCTAATGACTCGACCACCATTAGGTCTCTGATTTTTTTAAAAACTATTTTTGCTTAGTGAGAGATTGACTTGCCCAACAACTCAAATATTAAGGCCCACCCAACTAGTAGAATGACCTAAGCTCTTTGGATTTCAAATTTTTTACTTTCCCTATCTGAATGACTAACTCATTTAGTGAGCGTGCAAAACTGACAAACCTCAACAAAGATATCAATTATTCAAATTAGTTTTTAAATGAGTGTATCCAATGTTTTCTTAAGCCACAATAATATATTTAAACTAAAATAATCTTTTATTGAACCTTTTAATGAGTACATGTTAACTTTTTGGAAAATGTACCAAATCGTTAGACGTAGTAAATGGAAGTTTCAAGTATCATTTCCCCAAGGGATTTGTGTCTTGTTTGTCTAATATTATTTGTTTATCAAGTTCAACTTAGATAAAACGATAATTGAATTCATAATTACAGAATTAGATTGTAATAACTAGAATTTTAAAAATTACAGTTGAAATTTATGATGGAACTTCATTAGAATTAGGTTTCATGAATCACATGAAGGTAAAACTCTATACAATATATCATTATTTCATTCAAACATTCATATCAAGGTATACTCGGTTTAATTCCTTAAGATCGATTTCTAAATATATATGCTGTCAGACCTCGGAAAAACGCACCCAAACCCTCCTGTCAGTCATTTAAAACGCACCCAAAACCCTCTGCGCGGACGCTAGGTGTTAGGCAACGAGGATTCTGAAATCAGATAGTGGAAGGCAGGTGTCGGCAGGAGAGCGGACGCTCGTTTAGACGAAGGAAGAAAATGATGGTTTCAGAAACTTCCGTTCCACTCTCCTCTGCATGCACCCTCTTTCCAAAAATCTGATCTTTCATTTTCACCTTCTTCTCTCTAGAAAACTCTCCCTTCTCTCTACTATAACTCACCTTTTCTCTGCTCCGATCACCGTTCAGGCACCGTAGGAGCATTCCCGGCGTCCCAAGCTTCATCTTGAACCGAACAAGTTTCAAGTTTGAGCGGGTAAGTGTATCTGTCCTTGGTCGTTCGTCTTTTGTTACATGCAAAACCAAGTTCTGGTTGCATGCGGGGGTGTAGTCTAAGTTATTTTGGTTTCTTGCTGTTTGGTTTAGTTTGAAGAATTATTGATCGTTGAGGGTAGAAAGATTGTAGTCGGGCGAGCCAAAAACCTACTCTTAGGACGTTAATCACTATCCAGGTAAGGGAAGCTTATTTAATTTAATTTGTATGTTGTTGTATTGTATGAACGTACGTTATTGGAATGAATGAATATAATGCATGATGGTTGAGATGTTTGAAGTATATGAATGTGAATATGAGTAATTGTTTGGAGTATGATTTGTTAACATGATATAGGTTTTACGAAGTATGTCAATTGATGTTTTATGTGAAGTTATAAGGTTCAAAAAGGATGTATTGAAAAATGAGTTAAATATCAATGAGATCTGAATATGAAATTTTTACTATGATAGAGCACGTTTGTTACTGAACGGTCATTGACCGTTCGGTTTTTCTGGTGAACATAGTTAAAATGGGATTCTTTCATTTGGAGAGAATCCTAGGGTAGGACGAGCGCCCTCGTGTGGTAATGCTATGATTGAGTGTTCGACCAAGCATAGTTGTGCCTGAGTCTATTGTGATAAACTCAAAATATATATTTATGTAATTGTATATTATTATTGTTCGTAAACACCACTTCAATAGTACCTTAATATATCTATCAAGCCTTTTATTAGAAGTTATTAGTGCTCGGTCTTACACCTAGCGTTCATACTGAGTAGTGCTCGGTCTTATACCAAGCGCTCGTACTCATTTCTTGTATAATCAATCTTGGTAAAATAGCGTTCGTCCAACTTCAGTAAAATTTTCCTTTACCGTGTTCGGTCATTTACTGGCATTGGATTTCTGTATGTGAATTACCTTAAATATGGTTTGTTAAAGTCTTGACGTGTCTACATTCATTTGATTCGGCCTAGAGCCTCCATACTCGATTTATTCTTTGAGTATTGGTTTGAACTCACGAGAGTCAGTTCATTCAACTGATTTACGTAGTGAATAACGTTCGTCATATAGAATATGATAGTACTCGGTTTATTCCTAAACATAATCGAAACTCTCTCGGTCTTATTCTGATCTGGAACGGGCGACTTCTTGGTCTCGTCCACAGTGTTCATCCTCATTCTTAGTGAGGACTGAACGTTCGGTATTTGATGGTCTTAACATTGAGGATAAAGATGAAAGTAAAATGATGGATAATAAAATGAAGAGTATATGAGATGGAGGAAACGTTGTGATTTTTGAACGAGCGTTCCGGGGAGGAACAACTCATGGATGACTATTGAAATTGTAAAGTATGAATGTGGTAATGCTTAGCTGGCGGTTCATCCTGATGTTCCGTGAGTACTCGTCCTCACGTAGAGGAGGGTAGATCATGTGTGGGAACGGCAGGAGGTCCTAGTCCTTAGGGGTACTTTGGACGGAACGGACTAACCTCGGGTGGCAGCTGATGAGAGTATTCCAGTTACTACATCACCCGGGTGCACGAACGTCGTAGCTACACAGAATTCATATCGTCCGGACAGTCAGTCTAGTAGTAGGCCTTGCTTGAATCGTATGTTGGAATGTATTTGATGTGTCTGAATATGAGAAATGTATGTTATTACTTGAATTAAATTACATAAGTTTACCCTGTGTTTTATTGTGTTGTCTCGTCCTTGTACGTCCGTCTTGTCATTGCAATGATCATCCGTGTGGATGTGAGCAGATGGAGACGCGCTGTTGGAGGAGGCGTTGGAAGAAGAATATTTGATAGAAGTGGAAGTGAAGGCCGAGCCATAGGAGCGTTCGGCTAGTTTATAGTAGTTTGGTTGTTAGGTGATCGTTCGGTCACCTCCTCTCTTTCGTTTTTATGTGACCGTACAGTATTTAATTTTTTTTGTAAACCGTTCGGTCATGTTTCCTTTTATCTGGAACAGTTGAAGTTTGTAACTTAAGTAAGGCTGTTCGGCCGTAACCGTTCGTTGTTTAGTTAAGACTGAACTGATTTATTATTAACTGTAATCAATTCTATTATATGGTTTTATTACTGTATTTTGGGATGTTACATATGCTAAATTACTAATTTCTTAGTTTATTTAACATATAATTTGTAGTAGAATCAAATGTATAAGAATGACCTAGAAGAATTGATAGCATTCCTAGGACCAATCCTCTTAGTTGTTATATTTATGCTCACTTTCAAACTTACTTTCCAATAATAAGAGACATTCAAATAGCATTATATTTGCATATAATGGCAGTAAATTCAAAAAAGAGCATATGAACATACAAGTTTGATGAAATTCGGTGAAGAACGACGTTTTGATCCCTCGAAGTAGCCTTTGTCAAATTCCTTGAGTTTCTTCTTCTTTTTCTAACCATAACTCCCTTCATTTCTTTCTTTGTCGACTAAATAACCACTCTCAAAATTACACAATTTATTGAGCAAGCAGATATACATGCGCTGAGCGAAAGCTCAATTGTTTCTTTGTTAACTAATCTCACTCGTTGAGCGAGACACTCTACTTTGAGCAAATGTCCTTCTTCTTAGCTAAGCAAATCAATTGTGACTTAGCAAGAAGATCCTAACAGATTCTTCATGATGCTTCATTTTCCTGTACAATAACCTAACAAAACTTACCTAAACACTATTACATTTTTCTATGAGAAAAACACATAACTCATGAATAAATACAACTTTGAGATTAATAAGCATGAATAATAAGTATATTTCAGACTTATCACTACATCCTAGCCATCTTAATCAAACAAAAATTTATTTTGAACATTTTTTAGACCCTATAGTACATGCATACAAAACTTTTAACACTAGTGCAAAAAGGGGCTTATAACATCATCAATTTCACATCGCATGAACCAAAATTCAATGCAAAAAATGCGTAGTGACATATTTGTAAATATTTCATCCAATTTGACGTTGAACCCCCTCACAACAGACATTAAATTGGAAATTGACATCGACTTTAAGGCCAAAAATACGTCGAACTACCCTAGGTCCAATGTCAATTTCCAATTTGATTTTTGTTGTGAGAGGGTCTAACGTCAATATGCTTTTTAATATTTTAGAAGCAACACCTACCTCCTCACTTTTTCTTTCTTGTTTGTGCGAAATTGTTGATGTTCTAAAGTAATCAATTTTTCCAACAAGTATATTAGGTAGTTTGTGGTACAACATGTGTGATATACAATGGGATTTGAATAAATACACAAAGTTTTAAACTAGTTTGACTTTGAATGAAATAGTATAAAAGGTGCACGAGAAGTGTGAAAATATATTTGATGCAAAGAAATAAAGTTGATTTAAAAGAGTAACAACCTACTAAAACAATTTAGTTAAAAAGGTTAACTTCAGGATAATAAAGATGTGTTGAAGCTATATTTCACCATTTTGTACCTCTTTTGTAATGGTTCAGTTATTATTTATAAAGATGTAATTAATCATATCATGGGAGTTCTCTTTAAATGTAACTCTAAGTCCATTTCTGACACCTAGAGCCTAAGATCATCAAACTTTAATATGATTTCTAATTGACTGCTTGAATGAATCACTTGCATTAAGATCAAAACTCTATAACTAGCTAGAGTCTTAGATATATTCCTAGCATCTAAAAGCATGAGGAGAATTAGTTGGACCACAATTCGAAACCAACTCTCACTCAATCCCAAGCTAGCGAAATAAAACCATACTTCAATAAATAAAACAGTACCAATAAAAGAGAGTTCCAAAAGGTTATATCTTTGTTTCAAGACGTAGAGAGATTTAATTCTTCATAATAGGTGAGAACAATACAATATCTTGAAGAACCATCCTCTCTTATAAACTTTAATAATGTTTAAATACAAAGAAAATTGTCTAAGAAACTCTCTCAAAACCTCCCAGAAGAACCTCTCCAAAAAGTGTCTCAAAATAGGGGTACAACTCTATTTTTATAAATTGTCGAGGATAGTTCTCAGGAATTAATGCACTTGTGGCTCCAGCTACAAAGGTTTCCTCCCTAATTGGGTTTACTCTTGTGGCTTAAGCCTCATGCTTTGATGATTCATCCCCAAGATAACTTCTTTGAGAAGGAGTCTTCATGGGTTAGTCTCGAGTTTAGTGTTTAAGGTTTCCCTTTGCAATTTGTTTATTTGTGTGGCTCAAGCCTCAACTTTGCCACTCAACTGCACCAATGTTAGTTTTTTTCTACAATTGCTTGAATTTCAACCATTTTCTTTATTTTTTTCAATTTGACTCTCTTTTGATATTAAAACTGCACAACTAGCTAAACTAAGGTGATTTACACAAAAATTTTAACAAAATAAAAGTAAGATAAGTGTCAAATTCATCTCAAAATTAATTCATATTGGGCATTTATCAGAAACCTACCACGAAAGTGTAGCAGCGATGACACCAAACTCTTAGGAGGATGTTTTCAACTCATTTACTCAATCTTGGCATTGTGGTGCTTGTTAGGGATCAAACTTTCATTCTCCCAATTGTATTTTGAATTAAGGTTGGTATTTAACTATTGTTGTGTACTCTAAAGGTAACATTTTTACATTTATGGGCTAACTTTGATTTTGAAAATTAACTAAAAATAGGTAAAATATGATTTTTGAATCAAATTATTTTTGTGGGGACTTCTATTAAGTTATATTTGAATGTATAGTATTCAAATCTAAGATATTGGTCATATATTTAGAGTTGTGGAGATTTTGTGATAAAAATCTCTAAATGGTCGTAACTTTTGCTACAGACCTAAGACGAAGAAACTTCAAAAATAAAAAATATTGAAAATAAAGTGATGAATGTGCTGGTAGATTTTGAAGGGACTAAAGTTCTAAAACTTTAAAAAATTCATCAATTAATGTATATTTTTTATTTTCTGAGTATCTTTTACCAATTTTTCAATATTTTACACCTATATTTGAGATACTCATACTATTTAGAAAATCATGGAAATTGTTATAATATATTATTAATTTATATATTAATTTTTCATAATTTCAATAAAAAAATTTGTTGACAATTTTTTAAAAGAAAAAACGCCACAAGTTAACCAATAAACCTATAACAAACATTAATTAACGTCTACTATATATAAATGCAATACCGATTATTAAAAGGCAATAAATAATAATTTTACATCTTCTATTATGACGTCAACAATAATAGACATTAAAAACTTCTTTTGCATTAATTGACTCAAGATTATAGTTCTCTATGGCAAAATTCTTATAGTACACCATGATGTTTAGACAAATGATAATCAAAATCTTAGAGAATTTGTCAAAAAAAATATGATAAATTTTATGGAAATAATAATTTTTATAAAATAAAACTCAATTAACTTATTTTTTTTTATTTTATCTTTTATATTTTATAAGTCAATTTTTTTAACAATAAAATAATAAAATCTCTATTTATAAAAGACGGTCTATTCTTAACTATTGACATTCAAATATATTAAATTTAACTTATTTTTTATATTTATTAGATAATATAATAGGTTTAATAGGTTCGGAGGTCTCTATATTTGCGGGTTCGTTTCACTTGGGTCCTCCAATTTTAGAAGTGATCAATTAGGTCCCTAATTTAACAAAATTGAGTCAATAATACCCTTTCCGTTAAATGCAAGGGAATCTGAATGCAAATTAAACAGGTGACATGCTGAGGCATCATTTTATTTGCAGGTGGCAGAGTTTGAGCTTAATACGTGGCAATTTCTGCAATTTTTAATTTGCATTCAGATTCCGTTGCATTTAACGGAAAGGGTATTATTGACTCAATTTTGTTAAATTAGGGACCTAATTGATCACTTTTAAAATTGGAGGACCCAAGTGAAACGAACCCGCAAATATAGGGACCTCCGAACCTATTAAACCAATATAATATGATTAAATAATAAACAATATTTAATTATTACAAAAAAAATATATCACTTAATAATAAACAATATTTAATAGTTTAGAAATATTCATATTTTAATTAATCTAAGTTAGGTATTTTTTTTAAAGTCTAATAATTTTTGTAACAACTTCAATAAATAATTTAATTAACATCATTTGATATTATTGCCGGTTAATGCCTATTAAAATTACTTAAGATGACATTTATTAATTATATATATATATATATATATATATATATATATATATATTATTTATTTATTGTTGGTGAATGTTAACTGACTCCTAATGATATAGAAGAAAAAAAATTAATCATGTTTAAATAAAAAAATCAATAAATATTAAAAAATCATAATAAAATACAGTTGTACAAGTTTTAGTGACTTTCTTTTTACTTCAATTTTGTCTTGTTGTTTTTTCGAAAACTCTTTAAATTTTTAAAAGTTCAACTTAAGAATTAAAAATAACAAATATTTAGTTTGTACAAAAATTTTAAACTTTTATTGATATGTAATATTTTCTGTTTTTGTACCTGAGTAGAAATTATTTTATTAATTTAATTACTCATTTACCTATAGTTGTATAAATGTTACATTTTTTCGATATTTGAAAACACTATATATTGTGTGTGTGTGATATTATAAGCATTGATAAGGTTTATTTAAGTTTTAAGATTTTGATAAAAAAAATTCGATTTATTGAATGCTCAAATAATTTATATTTTTTAATTGAACTATGTTGTTTAATTATTATTTTTTTATTAAACAAGCGATATTGCGATTTAGTAGCTGATGTGACTATATTGAGTATTTATTAAAAATTTAATTAAGAGTTTTTAAATTTATCAAAAGAATTAAAATGTTATTAATCATATTCATAAACATTACTCAATGTGTAATTAGTCCGAATAGCATAGACTAGTATCTTTTAAGTAAAAATTCAAATTGGATTTTTAAACAAATACAATGAAAAAGAGATAGATAGATATATATATATATATATATATATATATATATATATATATATATATAGAGAGAGAGAGAGAGAGAGAGAGAGAGAGAGAGGAGGTTTTGTTAGGAGGTATAAGACTTATATAGAATAAATAAGTTTTCCAACCCACACATGAGCTAATAATACTAAGGGTTATTAAATGCATTATTTTGTGAGGGTTTATAATTATGAGGTATAAATTAATGTTGTTGAATGTTATAGTGAGGTCGTAGAGTAGTGATGTAGTGTGCATAAGACAAAGACAAACATCCATGTCATCAGATACCTGGATTCTGGAAAATTAATAATATAATATTATGAAAATAGAAAACTTGGTTTGAACGGTTTTCAGCTTCTCTTGGACATTGGCCATAGAGGGAAGAGAAGGGTTCTGTTCTGCTACGTGGAATGGAAATGGATCATTTCTTCATTTTCCGTGCACTTCTTTCTTTCCTTTCTTCTTTCAACTATTAATTAATGAAGATAATGAAAGCAAAAGGAATCTATGCTAATTGTTGCACTCCCTTCACTTGGAATATTCTACAAGATAACTACTCATTAATAATTCTCTCTATTTTTAGTGTTAATATCAAGTTTAAGTTAATACTGTATTAAGTTAAACACATTACCACGTACCTAAGGCAATAAAAATTCATCCTTTTAAGTAATATTTTACATGCGACCAATAAATAATAATTGTAGAAATCAAGTAAAAATAAAGTGCCATTTTGATTGAAAATAAAATGAAAATTGTTTCTTAAACTAAATGGGCGATGTTTTATTTATTGGAATTTATATTAGTGACGCATGAGCTTGCAAAATATCTCTCTTTTTTTTAGTTATTTATTCGCAGTTTACGTATAGTGAAATATGTACATATACGTTGACAAACTTCTTCATAAATATTTTGTAAGTTAGAAAAACATTTATATCAAATTTTAAACAAAGTATGTGAAAACTATTACAAATTACCAATGTATAAATTAATTGTAGTTTAAAAAGTTTAATTTATGTTGTTTTGTTACTTTTTATCTTAAAAATGTTTGTCAATAAGCTTGCTTAAAAAGCCGATATGTATGTATTTTTGTCTTCAAATATCATCATATTATACATTATTTTTATGTTTTAGATGTTAATTTATAAACAGTTTGAGTTTATCAAGTGCTATAAAAATATTATTTAACATGATGACATTGTACAAAATGATAGACAATAATATGAAGTGTTATTATAATATTAAAGAATAGAAATTCATCCTAAACACTAGAAATCACACTACTAAAATAGATTCTTACGATTTTTAAAATTTTTAATAAAATTTTTAATATATTTCATCAATTTTAATTTATTGATTAGTAGTTATAAAGAGTTGGACCATCAAAATTGAGGAGATGATGTGTCACTGTTTTTTAATAAGTCGTCAACTTTCACGTATTATTATTGTAGGATGTTATAATCCATTTGTTAAGAAAAAATATTGACTAATATTTTTTAACAAATATACTCAAATTAAGAATGTTCAAAATGATGAAATTAAATTTAAAAGCAACCGTAGTAATAGAACTAAGAAGTCTATTTAACCTAAAAAAATAAAATTATTTTTTATAAATAAAATTAATTTAATATCAAATTTTCAAAAATCTAATATGAAATTATTTCTATTGTATGAAAAAATAAATCTCTTATTCTTATAATTCATTTGGTAAAATGTTAAATATCAATAGAAGTAAGTATTAAGGATCTAAGATTCAATTTGTGACGTATGCTCTAACAAAATGACCCTTTGAGAAAGAGGCTCTTCGTTAGTAGATTGGGACATCTTCTAAGTCAAAATTAAAACTTCCTTTAAACCTCCATTTTAACTTATTATCCAAATAGCAATGCTAATCTCACTACATTTGTCGTGCTGTGCTGCATGACAAACACTTAGACAAAGTGAAAAACAAAAACAAACAAAAAACATTAAGAAAAGATGTTTTGTACATTAGGTGGCTGACGTATTAACACACTAAGGTTGGTGAGACACTAACCTAATTAAAATTTAATTTATTGCATAATTTTATTGTAGCATGAATGTAAGTAAAAATATATTTATAGTCAAAACGTTTACACATCAATGAATTATCTAATCACTAGTACAAAATGTGTTTTTAAACTCACACATTATACCTCTGTTTACATCAAACCGCTGCCTATTCAGACGCGGTGGCAGTTTCGTAATTAAAGAAACCTTATAGGCCTCGGTTCAAAGAAAACCAGTGCAAAACAGCTATACTATTTCGGTTTTAAAGGCAACCGGTGCCTAAACATGGTCAGAAAAATAATACTGCTTCGGTTGCACGCAGAACCGAAGCATAAAGATCTGCAACACGTCAAATCAGTCAAGAATAGGCACCGGTTAAATTAAAGAACCGAGGCCGTATAGGCCCAGATCCTCGTGGGCCTAGACCTAATTAAGGGTGAAACTTCTTTTCCTTAACGCACACCGCACACCGCACAGCAGATCTCTTTCTTTCCCTCGCACCAGATCCCTCAGATCCTCATCTTCAACGCGCCCCAGCAGCCACGCTTCTTCCCTTTCTCTTCTTCCCTTGAGGCGCGGCGATGCGAGGTGAGGCGCGGCACTGCGAGGTGAGGCGCGGCGATGCGAGGCGAGGCACTGCGAGGCGCGGCGATGCGAGGTGAGGCGCGGCGAGGCGAGGCACTGCGAGGCGCGGCCAGGTGAGGCGCGGCCAGGTGAGGCGCGGCGAGGCGCGGCCAGGTGAGGCGCGGCGAGGCGCGGCGATGCGATGCGAGGTGAGGCGCGGCGATGCGAGGCGAGGCGCGGCGATGCGAGGTGAGGCGAGGCGAGGCACGGCGATGCGAGGCGCGGCGAGGAAGGCGGTGGCGCGTTGCGAGGAAGGCGGCAGCGGAGTGAATCGATTTTGCATTTTAGGGTTTCTGAAATTTCATTTTCAGATTTGGGATTTTGTTATTGTTTTTGCAATTTGGGGTTTCAGTTATTCATCTAATTTTGGGGTTCTTGTGTTATCTGAGTTTGCTGATTTTGTGAAACAGTGTGGTGGTTATCTCCTCTGATTATTCATTTTGTTACCTGAGTTCTTGTTATTTTTAACGTTTTTCAGTTCGTTTCAGTTTGTTTTTCGATTCATTTTTCAGTTCGTTTTTCAATTCATTTTTCAGTTCGTTTTTTAGTTTGGGATTTGAAATTAAAATTTGAAATTGAAATCTGAAATTGAAATCAGATACGAAACAGGCTATTGAAAAAAAAGTATCCTACTACATCGGTTTAGGTTCTAACCGAGGCCGTAGAGACAAACAAAATGTCATGGTTTAGAATCGAGGCAAAAGGGCTATCACTTTTTGTCTCGTCTGAATATGCCTCAGTTCAAAAACCGAAGCCTATGAATGAAATGAACCGGTGCCGTATCCTCTTCCTGCACTAGTGAATATTTGATTGAGGGCAGGATTATATGTGAAAAATAAGTTTAATGCTACATTTTATTTGTTTATAATGAAGGATATATATATTAGATAAAGGATGAAATTTATTAGAATAAACCTCTTAAAACCTTGTGATGACTATTTCATTAAATCTGCTACGAGCTTGCATGAGAAAATAACAAAAAGAAAAAACAAAACTCAAATCAACACCTATAAGTTTATCTGATCCACGTTAAGAAAATTGCAAAATTAATTGATTTTTTGGTAGAATATTTGTTGCCATACGATCACACATATATATATATATCAAGCCTTTATCTGCTTAAAATTCGAAATGGTGTGGCATAAATATAGAACAAATAAAAAATAATGTCCTACATAGTTCAAACTGTTATGAAAATTATATGAAAAAAAAATGGTGTTGCTGGTTATATTTCAAACCTTTAACCATATAACATGGAAAAGTACAGCAATTGCATGTGAATAAGAATAATAGTATTGTTCTTATTATTATAATTATTATTATTGTCGTTTTCGTCATCACAAATGCTAAGCTTTGTCCGTTTCAAATATAGCAGGGATACCTAAAAAGATCGAAAGGAAACACATTGTTTTCAGTGGTGTAAGAAATCGACCATGTAAAAGAGTCTTCATTTTAAAAATAAAATTTGTTGTTTTTGTTATTTATCCTTTTCTTTTACCTTAATAAAATCTTTCTTTAGGAAAATAAAATGCTTTACTAAATTCCTTAATGATTATTTATCTAAGCCACGTTAATGCTTGCTTCCTCAATTTTTACCTAATTATAATTACAGAAATTAATTCAGTCACGAGTTTTTGAATTATTTTTTTTGTGAAAATTTATGTGGTCATTTATAAGTAAAACTAACATACATTACAAATTAAATATCAAAATTAGAAAAAAAATATATTTATTGAGTAATCAATTGAATCAGTGTAATTAATTTGTGGTGTAGGAAAAATGAACACAAACTCTGTTTGGATTTATGCATTACACTGACTTGAGGTCTGAAAGCACGTGAAGGCTCCGCTTGTTTTGTTCTAGTACACTAATTCCTGGAACTTTCGATGTCTGACATGTGAGGAGCTTGCTCTACGAATGGGGACCAATAACCATTACGGTTAATCCTACAACCAAAGGACCACTCTCACTTTATCTCTAACAAAATTCCATCGCTTCATTTAATATTTAATGTGCTGTATCATTTTCTTCACAGATTTTTCATTTACATATTTATTTATTATGACTAGTGTGTTTTTCATATAATTATGATATGTTTTTCACCTCGAAATATTATTTACTTTATAGTTTTGTTCGTTGTAGTTTTATTCTTAAAAATGTCTCAAAAAATAAAGGACAAAAATATATTTAAAATGTTTTAGACTTTAATTACTAAAAGATGTGAGATAATTGAATGTAGTTGAAATTATCTTCATACATAATAGGTATACTAAAATTAAAATAAGTGACAAAAAGTAATTTTAAGTATATAGACGTCACCACATAAATTCATGTTGTTATTTAACATAAGCAATTACATGGAAACTTGTTAAATTACATATATTTAGACCATTTTATTGCGCATAATGTAACATCCCAAAAATACAGTATAAACTATATAATAGAATAATTACATTTACCAATAATTCAGATTAGTCTTACACTAGAGTAGAACGAACGCTCATAGCCGAACGGCCGTACATAAAAGAGTTATGAAATTAACTAAACATGTTAAGAAAGTTTAACCGAACAGTTTACAAAACTTACCGAACGATCAAAATAAAATCAAAAGGAGAGGTGATCGAACGACCACCTCACTATACTAAACTACTGACCGAACGTCCTATTGTTCGGTCTTCACTTCTACCTCTACCAAATTTTCTTCTTCCAGCAGCTCGCCTCCTTCTGCTCACATCCACACGGATGATCATTGCAATGACAAGGACGGACGTACAAAACCCGACAACACAGGAAAAACGCAGGTTAAGCTTATGTAATTTAATTCATGCAAAAACATACATTTTTAAACAATCCAACACACAAGATAAATTTCAACATACGTATCATACAAAACCTATTACTAGACTGACTGTTCGGACTGTATGAAATATGTGTAGCTACAGGCGTTCGTGCACCCGGGTGATGTAGTAACTGGGATGCCCTCAACAGCTGTCACCCGAGGTTAGTCTTATCTGTCCAAAGTACCCCTAAGGACTAGGACCTCCTGCCGTTCCCACACATGACCTACCCTCTTCTACGTGAAGACAAGTACTCACGGAACATCAGGATGAACAGCCAGCTTAGCATGCCCACAGTCATACTTTACAAATTCCAATATTCATTCATGAGTCATTCCTCCCCGGAACGCTCATTCAAAATTCACAACAATTCATCCATCTCATATTCTCATATCTTACATTATTATTCCTCTCACTTAAACATTTTTCACAACGATCCGTAAGGGTACTTAATATCGAACGTTCAACACTAATTTAGAACGAGAGCGAACACCTGGAGCAAGACTAAAAGATCTTTAATCCCAGAAGGGATTTAGACTAAAAGGGTACTATCGGGTTGAGAAGGAAACCGAGTAAAATCAATTATCACAATAAACGAATGGAACGAGCGTTATTTAAAAGTGAGTCAATTAGATGAACTGACTTTTGAGAACTTCAACCGAACATCGAAATGACCATGCCCAGTACTATGGCTCTATGCTGTAACCAATGAATATAGACACTTTTTCCAAGAAGAAGACCTAGGATAATTTCCTTGAAGAAACCGAACGATTATGAAAACTTAGCTTATTTTGGTTTAGTATATAAAAATTCGAATGACAGTCAAAGACTGAACACTATAGTGAGCGAACCCTAGAGGGCTTGAACGAACGCTCTTATTATGAAGTTTAACTTAAGGAGATAGAACGAGGGCCTGGTGTAAGACCAAACACTTGCTTAGGACGAACACTTGGTATAAGACCATGTGCTACTAAACTTAAAGAAAAGAGGCTTGATAATTATACTTAGATACTATTGGGATAGTGTTTAAGAAAGTCTACAATATACAATTACATACATACATATATATATATATATATATATATATATATATATATATATATATATATATATATATATATATATATATATATAGATACTTAAGTTCATAACAGAATAGAAAGACACAACTATGCTTGGCCGAACGCTCAAGCACGGTATTTTGAAATGCAGACGCTCGTCCTCAACCAGGATTTTTCCCAAATGAAAGAATCCACTTCTAATCAAGTTTACTAGAAATACCGAACAATCAATGACCGTTCAGTAACGAACATACCCTTTCATAGGGAATTTCATACCATAATTATTTATATTCCAACTCATTTCTTAACATATAGTTTCGTGACTTTATACATTCATATCAAAATACATTTTCACATTTCATACCATCCAAACATAGAATTTCATATATTTCATGCATCATAACATATCACAATCATACTTCATATCCAATCAACTCAACGAACGTTCATACAACACATAATCATACAAATTAAATTAGTAAGCTTCCCTTACCTTTGAGCGTGAACGAACGTCCTAAAGACAGAATACGCTTCGCCTGACTGAAATTCCTTCTACCCTTACGTTCCACAACTCTTTAAACTAACCAAACAGCCAAAAACAAAAAATGGTTCAGACAAGATAACAGCATGCAACCGGTACTTGGTTTGCATGTACTAGAGAACGAACGGCTAAAGACAAAGAAACTTTCCCGTTCAGAACTCGAAACTGTTCGGTTCAAAATGAAGCTCCGGACGCCGAGAGTACTTCTACGGTGCCTGAACGGAGATCGGAGTAGAGAAATGGTGAGTTTCGGTAGAGAGAAGGGAGAGCTTTTAGAGAGAAGGAGGAGAAATGAAAGATCAGATTTTTGGAGAAGAAGAGTGCATGCAGAGAGAGTGACGCGAATTTCAGAAAAATCAGTTTTGTTTAAAACGAACGTCCGCTCTCCTGCTGACACCTGCATTTCACTATCTAATTTTCGGATTCTCGTTGCTTGACACCTGGCGTCCGTTCAGAGGGGTTTTGGGTGCGTTTTTAATGAGGTCTGACACATAAAATGTATGAGGTGAAAGATGAAAGTAAAAAATTAAATTTCAGACTCAAGACTAGGATATGCAAGTATAATTATAGGAGTTATACCATTTTAATCGTTGAGAAGTGAAAGAGTAATTCCATAAAAATAGAAAAAAAAAATACAAAGTATAATCAAATCGTAGAGAGATTTTTTTGTGGATAGTTAAGGAAGTAGATAGTTTATAAATAGGAAAATTTCTCTTTAATAATTTTTTTTTGACAACTTATTTACAACAACTTATGTGGTAGCTTGTGATTGATCCGTTTCAAATATACGGACTAATAAAATAGTGACACATAGTATATTATCAAAAAATTGTTAAAATATATACTACTTATAAATATTACACAAGGGAAAGAAACATGAGAATATTATTGTTAGTTTGACTAGAATTAATTATTAATTATATAAAGATATGGAGAGAGAAATAAAGAAAAGAAGAAGAGTGTGTGTTATAAAAAATGATTGGAAAGTGTTACGTGAAAATTTTGTTCTGTCTAATACATCAGTAGTTTATGACTTTACGTAAGTTTTTGGAGCTGCATATATTAATCCCAATAAAATATTACATTCCCCTAGATATCATGCACTAATTCTTAATTAGAACTATATTACAATTTGCTTAAGAAAATACATTATTCTATCATTTTGCTTTACAATATATATATATATATATATATATATATATATATATATATATATATATATATATATATATATATATATATATATATATATATATATATATATATATATATATATATATATATATATATATATGTGCGCGCTATGCATATAGGTATCTTCATTCTTTTGTGCTAAAAAGGTAATTGTCAAAGATATTTATTTTTGTTCGACACTTTTTTTCTTAAAATAGAACAAATTAAAATAGAGACAAAAAAAGGAATACCATGAAAGTCTAAGAAATTTTGAGAATAATTTCATTCAACAAATATTAAAAGCAAACCATCTTCACATGTTTCTCAAAAATATCTTATACAATATTTTTATTTTATTTCTAAAAAATAAAATATTTTTCTCTTTTTTTCTTTTTTTAAAACAAATTTACCAAAATATGTTAAAAATATGATATCTTTTTTTCCTATATTCGAGAATTCATTTTATCCTTTGTTTTCAGACTTTTTAAATTCTTATCATATTTAGTATTTTAAAAACTCATCCTTATATTGTAAAATATATTTTAATTTCTCTTTCTTTACTAATCCAATCAACATTTAGACTTAACATTACACAATCTTCTTAGTATTAGTATCGTAAAACATAACCAAAAGTTCTTATATCAAAACCAATCATTGATCCAATTAATATTAAATTTATCAATCCCATCAACATTTGAGTCTAACACCACACAATCTCTTCTTTTTAGTATTAGTTTTGTGGAAGTATGAGATTAAAAATTCTTAAATCAAAACTAATTATTGACTAAATCGATATTGAACTTATTATTAACTCAGTCAGCATTAAACCTAACACCATTATCAACTAAATTATGCCATAAATCTAGATAATGATTTTTTAGTTTTTTTTTTCAATAATAACCACTTTTATTTCAATTTTTTTTTATATTTTTAATCAAATTATTTCTATTTCTATTATTTTTATAATCTATTTCTTTCCATTCAAATAATATGCTTCATTTTGCAAACATCCTTTTTTTTTCTTGTTTATATTTCTATTTATTTTGTTCTCTTTGAAACGGAGGCTTACCTGTTGAAGGACGAAAGATTAGTATCCTGATTCTACAGCTTGTCCACCTATTGTCGGTTAACCCATACATTCCATTATTAACACATCATTTTATTTTGGACACAAACTACATTTCTGTACCATCAGTTAAAATGATTTTAATCACATTTGTTACTTTGAAATACTAATATATGTTATTACATTATTATAACGAATTGTAAGTATCAAAGTATTTTTTTAATAATAGAAAATAATTTTGACAAAATCAAAAAAATAATTTAAAAATATACTATAATAATGTAGTAATACAGAGCATGGATTAAATAAAGGTGTAACGTAATTATATGTTTAAATGAGTTCTCAGTTATGATTACTTCTTTTAGTATGATATAGGTTTTACATTCTGAAAGAAAACATAAGAACTCAAAAGTTAAAAACCTACCATTACAAAATGTAAATACTTTTACTCAGATCTGAAACAAGTGTTCAATAAAAGGAGATAAATACTGAGAAAACTCGACATTCACATCGTAAACATAATCCATCCGAATATCACCTCAGCCACTCAATAAAATCAGATATGCATGAGAGTGTTACAGTAACAGAAATAAAAACGTGTTCATCGTCTACATTTTCGCCATCGTACGACTATCGTAAGATCTTCGTGCACATGGAAGTGATAGCGTGGTACTACCGTAAGATACCTACGAGTATAGATATTTTAATTAATTTTTTTTTGTGTTTTCATCTTGAAAATATATACTGATTTTAATGAAATGATTTTTTAAAATATATTTTATAACATAAAAATTAATGTATATAAGTGTATTTAAAAAACAGAAACACACAAAATCCAAATTACATACCTGTCTTGTCTATACTAATCGCTTATGCGGCCATTGAGCTTTCATAATTTTCTCGAGTCATCACGCCCTGTCTCGCACTCCCTTCACATCATTAAACATTGTTTGGCTAACATAAGCACTGAGTTTTTTCAAACTATACGATCATTCTTCCTCATAACGCAGTTTCTTATCCCTGCTTTATTTATACGAATCATCACACTCATTATTAGTTATTCAAACATACTAGGAACCATTAAAAACATGTATTAATAAAACATAAATTTAAGAAATAAAAATATAAGACAGGAAAGTAGTTGTCTTGTTGACGGAAAGTGTGACCATCTTTAAATAGCCATGCTCTTCTGCAGGCTCTCAACAACACATGGATTGTTCCTCTTTTCCTTTGTCCCGAACACACTTCAACTCCACTCATTCCCTTTAGTGGCTCTTCAAGTTCCTTGTTAGATAAGATTTATGCAAATTCCTTCACAAAATCCCGAATATCCAATTACCAACCACCATTGCAGCAACCCCAACCCCAAACCTTCGTCCAGGAAAAACAAATTCGCTTTAAATTCTCTCTGGTTCACTCAGTTCGTTAGTTAGTTACTCCAACCATGAGAGAGCCGCAGAACGACACCCTGGCGACCCAACTAACAACCACCAACGACGACGTGCCATCTGCCGTCGTTTTGTTCGGGAAGTACGAGTTGAAGAGGTTACTGGGAGTCGGCGCGTTCGGCAAGGTGTACCACGCCACAACCGCCGACACGCGCCAGAGCGTGGCGGTGAAGGCCGTCAGCAAAAGCAAGGTCTTAAACGGAGGTTTTGCTGCCAACGTCGAACGCGAGATCTCTATCATGCGCCGCCTCCACCACTCCAACATCATTGACCTCTTCGAAGTACTCGCGACGAAGACCAAAATCTACTTCGTCATGGAGTTTGCCGCCGGCGGCGAACTCTTCCACGCGGTAGCCAGAAAGGGGCGCCTCGAGGAGGAGGACGCCAGGTTTTACTTCCGGCAACTCATCTCCGCCTTGAAACACTGCCACTCGCTCGGCGTGTTCCACCGCGACCTCAAGCTCGATAATTTGCTGCTCGACGAGAACGGGAATTTGAAAGTCTCCGATTTCGGGTTGAGTGCAGTCACGGGTCAGATCCGACCCGACGGGTTGTTACACACTATTTGTGGAACCCCTACCTACGTGGCACCCGAGATTCTGTTGAAGAGAGGCTATGATGGTGCGAAAGTAGATCTGTGGTCGTGTGGCGTCGTTTTGTTTGCGCTCACCGCAGGTTATTTACCATTCAATGATTGCAACGTCACCGTTTTATTCAGAAAGATTTACCGCGGTCAATTCCGGTTCCCTAGGTGGATGTCCAGTGATCTGAGGTACCTCTTATCACGCTTGCTTGACACAAATCCCGAAACCAGGATTACCATTGATGAGATCTACCAAGACACGTGGTTCAACGCGGGTGAGGACCAGTACGAACCGGTTCGGGTCAAGGAGAGTGAATGCGTATGCGGGGATAGAGGAACCGGGTTCAAGTCGCTGAACGCGTTCGACTTAATTTCTTTTTCGACAGGTTTGGACATGTCGGGTCTTTTCGAGGATCCGAACGGGTCGGATTCCGTGGAACGGGTTGTTTCCGCCGCGTTACCAGAGAATATTATAGAGAGAGTGGAGGCGGCAGCGGAGGATGGGAAGGTGGTGGTAAAGAGGGAGAGAAACGGTGGTGGAGCGAATTTGGAAGGGCAGGACGGTAATTTGATAGGTCTCGTAGTAGTTTACCGGTTAACGGAAGAGCTTGTAGTGGTTGAAATGACGAGAAGTGAGAAGGGAGGGGAATCTGGCGCGAAGTTTTGGAAAGATAAACTGCGCCCTCTGCTTATTGAATTGGCAGGTGAACGGGAAACGCCGGTTTCCGGTGACTTCTGTAACATATAGTTTGGTATCTATGTTTTTTGGTCTGGGTACCAATCAGGATCCATCATTTTTATGGATTGGGTTTATTTTATGCAGAATTTATAAAATTAAGTACGTAATAAAGATGTTTAATGGAATTTTAGAATACTTTAATACACTTTTATAAGTTTTTTTTAGGGTTAAATATGTTTTTAGTCCCTAAACTATCAAGCGATTTTGTTTTTAGTCTCTCTTTCAAATTAAGGTACTTTTTGGTCTTTCACCTTTAGGAAATCATAATTTTTCGTCTTAAAAAACCAACCGCGTTAAAAAGAAGCTGAGTTCGCTAATGGTGGAGTGTCACGTCATGTTTTTTCCCTGACATTGAGTCAATATGTCTCTTACCGTACGGTAATGTCGAAGGGTATTGTTAATGGCCGAATAATATTGGTAAGGCCGAATGATTATAATGACTGAATGACCGAACGATATTGGTGATGACCGAACGGTATTGTTAATGATCGAACGGTATTGTTAATGACCGAACGGTATGGTAATGGCCTAATGATTATGATGAATAAATGAGCGAATGGTATTGGTGGTGACCGAACGGTATTGGTGGTGGCCGAACGGTATTGGTGGTGCCCGAATAGTTATGATGACTGAATGGTGATGGTGACCGAACGGTGATGGTAACTGAATGATGATGGTGACCGAATGGTGATGGTAACTGAATGATGATGGTGACCGAACGGTGAGGGTCAAATTGACTCAGTGTGAGAAAAAAGATAACGTGACACTCCACTGTTAGCTAGCTCAGCTCCTTTTTAACGTCGTTGGTTTTTTAGGATAAAAAATTATGTTTTTCTACCTTAATTTGAAAGAGGAACTAAAACAAAATTGCTTGATAGTTTAGGGACTAAAAATATATTTAACCCTTTTTCATATAACTGCAATAAAAAAATTTCCACAAAATTAATCTGAAGAAAGCTGAATTAATTATACTTAGGTAATTAGTTTTTGTCATGACTTCTTGAATGATAATAGCATACTTAAATTGACTATTTGACATTCATTAATGGAATAAAATATTCTTTTTAATTATTTGGACGGAATAATAAGAATTTAATTGAATTTTATAATAATTATACGGGGGAGATAGGATTGTTTATAAGAGAAAGAAATTTAGTTTTGTTAAATTATATACCGTCACAAAGAGGTGAATAAAAAATATAAATGGTCTAAATTAGATATCATCAACATTATTGAAATGTAGGTGGTCCTCTATTTTATGAATGAATTTGTAGGAAACTCTACCCCTTCATAAATGCGAAGAATATCCACTCAAAAATAATTATGAAAATAACTTGACATCTTAATGGTTACTACTATAAAACTTGATCATCCTCCATTAAAGAAGTTTAGTTAGTAGGTTAGGTTTCGCATCATGTAAGTCAATAAACTTTTAAAAGGATATACACTTCTATAGCCTCAAACATAGACTTCTATGTCTTTCAAACACAAATAGGTAACATGTATTTGACCTTTTTTTCAAAATATATGATAATAAAGATAACTCATGCATACTTAATTGTATTGACGATTAAAAATAAATGGTTATAGTGATGATATATTGACAATTATATTGAAAATGTTAATATAATTGTCTATCCAAAGCATTTAAGTGTGTTATGCCAAATCTATAGATCAAATACCAGTCTTATACATGTAAATTGTAATATTACCTTAATTTTGAAAAAAAAAGACTTTTCTCTTTGAAGTACTAAATATATGTGAATCCAAAATTGAGTATGGAAGTAAGAAAATTGGTCAACTTTTCCAAAAAGATTTGTTAGAAGTGGACTTTAAGTCTAACTAAACCCTATAGGGTGATGTTTACATCCACTAATAAACTATGAATTGACCTTCTCTTTAATCGATGTAGGGCTTTCAACAAAATTGTATTAGATGAAGTTTGTAAAAGGCGTGAAAATATAAATAACCCTCAAGCCAAACAAGAAAATCTAAAACATTAGTGTAAGATCCTCGAAATGTTAACCTTGGAGATGTTTATTTTTCGAAGGTTATAGATGACAGCTTGACTTTATGAAAGTTTACGAGAAACCTAACCTTATCATCCTTTTCATATATGTATTTCACAATTATCCAGTACTCAAATATTTGTATAATGGAATGACAATTATCCTTATTTTCTTGATCATATATACATAACCTTATTAGAACAACAACCATGTCCAAGTTAAAGTGTGCTCAATTATTAAATAATTTAAGATTTTTCTATTCAAGTAAAGACCTAACTTAACTAATACAAATAGTGTTTAATTAAAAATAGAAACTAATAATAGTATCTAATGATAAAGATTAATTTAAACTTTAATTCACAAATTAATTATAAATTTTTATTAATAATCTATATTATTTTAAACATCAATAATTTTGAATTTATAAAGTAAGGTTTAATTTAGTTAATTTAATGACTTGATTTATTTTTTTGTCTCTAAACTAATTGTTTTAATGAGTTTCTTCTTATGTGTCTTAACCCCCTCCACCTCTTATTAATGGAATGACTACCACACCTAATAATAAACTTGATTAACTCCTATAGATTTATACTGATTGAAATCTTATTGAAGGATCAGATTTAGGTCTTAATGTACTTTATTAGTAGTTTATGTTTTAAGTAGTTGATTGGAGTGAGGACCATGACTAGTACTTAGTTTACTTGGTTAATTTCCTAAGTCTTAATAAGTCACACTTAAATTTAATTAGCTTTAATATCATGTAGCAATGACTTATTCTAAATTCTAATGGACTTTCTTAAGTACATATTTGTATTGGATTAACTTTGAAGTAATATTCAATTGGGAAGTATGATACTTCTTTAAATATATTTTCACAACAAATGATTGTGTAATAAAATAAAATAGATTAATTGTAATAAAACTAACTATGATTTACTTTCGAGTGACTTGTCTTTAAAGTAAGTACATCATGCAAGTTTATCGAGTTTATTAACATATATTCCTAAGTAGTCATATTTGATTAATATTTTAATTTTCCTTATTATAATGTGAACCAATTCTCCATGTCATGTAATTGGAATAAAATTCCATTTTTCGGCAAATGTGCACTAAGGAGAAGTAGTAGTTAGTGTTTCAAATATATTTGAACGTTTGACTTTTGCTAGTAGTACTTATGATGGTAAATATTTGATGATCTTTTGCATCATATCAAAATTTTAGAACATTAAAAAAAACTAAATTATCAGCAAAATTTTATTGAAACAAAATATCTAACAATAAAATAGAATTTATAGATAGTCTATCGATGATTTTATAATTGAAGTTACGGATAAATATTTTTTATTGGTACTATTCATCAATAAATTATAACTTTTATTACAAAAATATTCATAAGTAAACTTTCTCAATAATTTATAATATTTAATAAATATTTTTATCGGTAAATTATGTTAGTAAAAATGGATATCAAAGTTTTTCTTTTGGACTTTGCCTATGTCGTAATAAAATTTGTTGGTAAATTCAACTGTAATAGATTTTTTTTCAAAAAAAAATTATTAGTAAATTTGTTAATAATTGAAATTTTTTAAAATATTGGTAATTAATTTTTTAAAATTTGTTGATAAATTTGTCAGTTATTATTTTTCTTTTTAGAACTTATCATCAAAAAATTTCATTTGATAAAATTTATGAACAAATATTTTACTGATAAATTTTTAAGTACGAATAACTATTAATAATTTTAATATCAATAAATTTTGATAATTGTCTAAAGATTTTTACCTTCTGAGTCGAACAATAATATAGTAAAAAGGTATTTATTGTATATTAAATCACTTTATCACTCAATCAATCAAATAAAAAAAAAATCTATGAACGGGTTTAAGAAACACGTTTTAAGTTTAAGTGAAGTAAGAAACAGCCTTTTACAAATTTGAAGTGGTAGGGAATGAAGCTGAAGTGCATTTACGTGGGAAATATAGTGTGCATGAACTCTTGAATCGAAAACCCAGCTATATATTACGAAAAAGGAAACTCCAGAAGCTATAAACACTAAT
Organism: Vigna umbellata; assembly: GCF_029865625.1. Lineage (NCBI taxonomy): Eukaryota > Viridiplantae > Streptophyta > Magnoliopsida > Fabales > Fabaceae > Vigna > Vigna umbellata. The sequence continues at coordinate 31,344,075 of NC_142167.1, read as the reverse complement.
GTTGTAGGTTGCATAGAAGGTGTTTGTGAAAAAACCTTAAAAATTGTAAGCCAGACAAGAGTTAGTGGTCCACAGTTAAAATATATAATCGAGGTTAGGTGATGGTGCACCTTACACAGAGGAAATTAAAGCGAAAATGGGAGATTGGATAAGCTTTACATCGAAGAGAATGAAGAGACATGAATCATTATTATTCACAAACATGGTTGCATGGTTGGCGTAAAGGAAAGGGTCCACTGCCACCATATTTCACGTCTCATACCCATATATATACTTTTCACACTCTCACGAATCATCATACCCTTCAATTTCATTATTTCTAGTACTTAAGTGCACGTCATAACCTCAACTTCTTCTTTCATCCACTGCAAAATAAATCATACCAACACCATATTATACCACAGATCTATTCATAATAATATTTATATTTTTTTAATATTTTAATATTTTAATAATCATACGCGTGATAAAAACTCTTGGATCATCATTTAATAATACATCTTCTTCAAAATAATTATTTTCAAAATTAATAAACTTATTACAGATAGCGATTTTTAAAAGAATTATTTTATACGGTCAGTGCATAGTGTTTTTTATTAAATATTAAATTAGTGCTTAAAATATGATTGAACTTAATAATTATGAATTAAGTAACACTTCAAATAAGCTCGAATAATAATGATTATTGTAGTGTGTGACCAAGCATAAGTTCCATTTACACATAAGTCGTAGCTACCTAGATACCATCTAAATTTGTTGAACGACTTAATCACCATTAATAAAAAAAAAAGTTGTCATTAGTAACAAAATGTATAAAGTGGCACATTTTGACTACGCAATTATTAAAGTGGCGATATATATATACAGTTTAATCCTATCATTAGCATCATACATGGTACACTTTTTCTCATCTGGGTTTGTATGTAGATTTTGCTTCATTAGAATTTACCTCCTATTATTATGTTAATCTCTAAATTCAATTACCGACTATCACTTAATTTTCTGAACTTAACCATCTATATCGTTATTTTAACTGAACTGAATTGAAATTTAAAAAATATTTTCAGAGGCTAAATTGATGATCAACAAGTAATTTGAAGTACTAAAGTATAATAAATAACTATAAGTCTGAGGACTAAAAAGAAAATATAAAATCGAGTTTAATAAAAGTTAAAATTTGATTAAATTTAGAGAGATGAAAAGTAGAGTAAATGAGTCACGTAAGAGAATTTTGTTTTAAAGAATAAAATGATTGGTTATTAGATTCATGAATAAAGAATGAGAATTTGAATTGTGTTTAGAAAAGATTTTGTAGAAATGAATAATTGGATTTAGATTAGACGTAATGTAATCCCGAATAGAAACAATGATGTTGACAGCACTTGTTATTGTTTAAGCGTGAATCCAAAGATGTGATGATCAGAAAGGAAACACTAACATGGCATCCTTCAATTTCAGCCCTAATTATACGCAGTCATATCAGTGCCTCACTGTTTAGTGTTGGAGGCCATTTTTGTGAATCCAGCCAAAGATCTTGATGCTTTTGTTCAGGAAGAAAACAAAATTGACTTATACATATAGATATAAACTATTGTAATTACTTTTTTTTTTCTTTTAATCATCACTACAACAATTATGTAATAGGGCATGAGATTTTCTCTTATCTAGATGAAGATTTTCACTCATTTCTTAGTTTTAGTGTTTTTTTCTTTCCCAAAGGTGAGGGCTAAAGGATGTCAAAAGAAAAGTAAATTGTTGGCTAATACAAGAAAATTGTTGTCATTACTATTAAACTAGATGTTTGTGAAATTTTTAATCTTGTTAGAATACAAAGATTTTGAAAAAGGCTAATTTTCTCTTTCTAATTTATATATATCTATATGACTAAAGATAATAAGATGATATATATTTATATTCATTTTGACATATATTATGAAATTAAAATAATTATAAAAGGTTAAATTTTTGTATTTTTATAGATAAAAATAAAATAATATGTGAGATAAAATATGATTGGTTATGTATTCGTCGTGGAGAAGCAAAGCACGTGAAGTGAAGCAACATAGCTTCTGAGAGACCCCTTAATTAATTTCAGTTCCAAGATTTCTGCAGTTGTGTCCACCGGGACCTCTCATAATAAGACATTTCATAGACCCATACTTCAGTTTTCGTTTCAAATTATTCATGTCTAATATTCTATTAAATATTTTTTTATTATGTATAAAATATGACTATATTTAATCTAAATTATCTTTACTTAATGTAGGATGTAATATAAACATAGGCTGTTATTCTACAATTATTATTTTTTTAAATATATTAGACTCTTTTAAATATATGACAAAATAGTTTGGTTTAACACACTATTCCACCCGTCCATCAGAATTTAATAGATTGGATTCAAATTTCCAATTCATTCACTTGTTACTAGTCGATTTAGCAAACTAAAGACGACGTGGGTCGGTCGGTCAACCGTTTTTCTTAAATCAAAATTTAAAAATTCAGTTTTGTATATTATATTATTTCAAGAATGTAAATAAAAAAATAATATTGTAATTTAAATAATTAACCTTTATAATTTAAGTTTAATTATGAATTATAATGTAATAATTTAACCTATAATAATAATAATTTTAGTTTATTCCATCAAAGAAATTAATTAAATAATTAAAACTTAAAAAAATACTCACAATCTATTTTTAATATATATTTATATATAATTAAAAAAAGTTAAAAATTAACAAGAAAAAAAAATTAGTGAGCTAGCCCGCAGTCTATCAATCCACTTCTTGACGGAAAGAGTTAAAATTTTTAGTAAATTTTCTTGGGACGGATCAATAACAAACGACAAGTGTACTGATCGTAGCATAACAAGTGATAAATATCGTTATCTTTCAAAGAACTCATACAACACTCGACAACTATAAAATTATAGCTAAATTATAGCTCAATTAGACAACAAAGTTCACAAAAACACAAGAATTTCTTTTGGTATTTTCATTAAACACTTGGTGTGCAAAGAAATGTAACATGGAATATTTACAATTTGTTAATATTATAGTTCATTCACTTCACTCTCATACATTCACAAGCATCTCAATTCAATAATCCAGTCAAAATCAACTCATAATCAAATTCTATCTCTAGTGACTTTGAGCCTATAATAACGTATCAAGTTTCAATCCCTTGAATCCTCAACAAGCAACCATGCATTAAGTTCAAGAATTTAAGATTATTAATGAACCAAGTTCTATTTCTAGATACAAGCATCTATTAGACATTCAATTTTAATTCTAGGTTCAAGTCATATTTCTCAATACATCAAGAACCATAAATCAAGCATGAGAACAATCCAAATCAAACATTAAGTATGAAAATTGAATATTAAAATGAGTTGGAAAGACATATATCATTAATAACATAAAATTACACAAGAGTTTCATGTTTTACAACTAATCTCAACAAAATGGGTTAGCCATCCATGGTGGAGAATTTAGGGTTCTACAAATTGAAGAGATAGGGAGGAAATGAAAACCAAAAAGAAGATGCAAGTCCTCTCCCAAGGTTATTGGCAATTGCTCCATGCTCCAATTGCGCCTCCCTTTTGCATTTCCACCTCCAATCCGCAACCCATCTTCCTCTTCAACCCTAAAAAGGGGAGAACCACCACGAATGAAAGAGAAAACCCAAGAAGGAGAGGGAGAGCTTCCCACTACTCCAAACACCTCCAAAGAACCTCTCCCAACACTAGTTAAAAAAGAGGTTTTTAACTCGTACATTACGTATCGGTTTCAAAAAAACCGAAGTGTATCAAAACGCAGTGACAATTTCATAATTTTTGCGAAACTATATGCCTCGACTCAATTGGAACCGATGCCTAAAGGGTATGCTGTTTCGGTTCTCTGACCAATCGAGGCAAAAAAAACCCTGTTTTCTCTCTATAAATCAGACTTTTCACTTGCCATCCTTTTCAAAATAGGCCTACTGCCTTGGTTCTGTGCAGAACCAAGGCAGTATGTCCTGCCAAAAGCTGACAACCTCTGTCTTTGAATGTTTCAAATCCATTTTGTCAAACTCTACTGTCTCGGTTCCATTTGAACCGATGTCATAAGGCCTTTATGCCTCGGTTTAACCGTGAACCGATGCCTATAGTTAGAAATATCTTTAAATATTTCCATTTATAATTTTATTTTGAATTTTTTCTGAAAGGTTTACGCCTCGGTTGTCTTTAGAACCGAGGCAGTAGAGTCTTATTGCCTCGGTTAACTACTTAACCGAGGTAATAACTTCTTCGATTTTTAAAATTCAGACCTTTCATTCTCCCGTTTCATTCTCCCCTTTCATTTTTCCCTTTCATTCTCCCCTTCCACAAGCTTCTCACCACCACCATCCTCAACTCGCACTAGTCAAACTAAACTTCATGCGAATTATTGTTTCTCATCTCGCACAAATAGCTTGTCGTCGTGTCGGTGCTGCCTCCACCACTAGTCGTCGTCGCTGCCTCCACCACTGGTCTTTGCTGCTGCCTCCACCATCCCTCGTCGCTGCTACCTCCAGTACTGGCCGCCATGATAAGATTTTTTAACCTATTGTTCCAAGTTACTGTCTCTACTTCTCTCGCGCGAACTACGTTTTTTGTTGTCGCCATTGGCCGTTCGCCGTCGCCACCAACTATTCGTCACCATCTTCGGCCGTTCGTCGTCGCCTTCGGCCGTTCGTCGCCGCCTTCGACCGTTTGTCACGCTGTTTTGTTGTCGCCACCGTTGTCGTAGATAAAAATAAAACGATTTTGAAAGGCAAAAGTCCGCATTTTCTAAAGAAAAAAAAGACATCTACCGCCTCGGTTTGAAATCAACTGAGGCAAAAGACCCCCACTTACTGCCTCGGTTAAGAATTGAGGCATAAAGGCTACCCTTTTTTTCTCGCTTGTATATACCTCGGTTCAGAAACCGCTGCGTATAAACGAAAACAACCGGTGTCGTTTTCCTTGACTGCACTAGTGCAAGCACCCTAGGGTATTCTATTTGTGTAAGAATAAAGAATATGAAACCTTCTTGAAAATATGATTAGATACTCACTTTTGTGTATTAGAGCTGACAGATTCGCCCAATGGCTTTTTTCTCACCCATTGAGACTTAAAAATTGATGTTCTCTGACTTGTAACTCGTTGGGCGAGCCATTTGTGTGCCAAACGATTTAAATATTGCAAGTTTAGGTTGTCAAACTCGCCCAGCGAGCAGCTAGCTCGCCCAACAAGTCAACTTGACACCCAATGATGATATTCTGGTTGTTTAGGGGTGGCCCATGACAATATAACCATACAAGTGAATCTTTTCTTCATGTTTGCAGCCCTAGGTGTGATTCTACAACCCATGAAATGGGTATTTGTCTAAATATCAATCTTTCTTGTCCAATCATGCTTCCTTTAGCTCCACTATGTTTTCCTCCACCATATTTGCTACCTATTTTCTTATCTCACACACTCAAAAAGAGATTAGAGGTAAAACAAATATATATTAACTAAAACACAAAAAAAAAACATAAAAACACACTAAACTTGGTACATAACAAGAAAATAGTTATGAATGAGTTGATTTATTCATGAAAGTATACACATAAAAATACGTAAAATCAAGTGATATATTTTTAATGGGTCAATGATGGAGTTAGATAAAATCGTACCAAGTTAATATATCTTTTCACACCCTAGTTTTAAAGGTAATTATTCATAAAAGGTTAAACATATTTTTTTTTATACATTTAAGTTTTAACTTTTGCTGCTTTAGTCATTTACCGTTTCTATATTAAATCAATCTAGTTTTTCATTACTATTTAATAGTTGAAACGTGTCAATTTTAGGTAACATGTCTTCCGGTTTATCCCTTGTTAGCAAATTATTATAAAAAGTAATGAAAGGACTAGTTTGGTATATAAGGAAGATTAGTAAGTTTTTAAGCCTAAGTACTTAAAAAGTGAAATTGTATTTTAGTTTATCTGAGAAGACAATAGTGTATCCTTTATTTAGTTGAAGAGTTCAGTTGTATTGTTGAGGGGTGAGGTATGTCTCCTTGGCCAACAGAGTGATTGCTTTGTAGAAGAGAGTGACTTTAGTCTCTTTCTTTATATGGCCCTAGAATAAAACTTTCATTGTCGTATATATCGTAATTTTTTAAATAATATTATTTTCTCTTATTTGTGTCTCAATTAATAAATCCGTATATATGATATTTTAAGATTTATAACATTATACTTTTCTTTAAGAAAACATCACTATGTTTTAAGAATTCGGCCTTCCAAAATTCAGCCCAAATGGCAAACATTTTGGAAATTTACAGTAATTAACCCAATGTTTTCCATTCTATTTTCAAGCATGATCAAGCTTTCCTATATCCTCTTTTTAAATGTCTTCTAACTATATTTATTCAACATTTTTCCCCTAAAGGGATTGCCTCCCAACTGGTGTAAGTGTAACTACATATTTTCAATGAAAGGGTTTCCAAAGTTATAATGTTGAAATTAATTTCAATTCAGTAATCTTGTATTGCATATTTTATCCCTCTTAAACAGAGATAGGGAAAGAAGGATAACAAGAAGCTTTCCATAATCCTATGTTAACAATAAGTTTTGACCAAAAAGTCTACTTTATTTTATATAAATACTTAAAAGTAAATTTGTTCAAAAAAGTTGAAAAAAAAACCGAGATGGTTTGTCAATGAGTGTATTAGAAGAAGGAAAGAGAAGAGAAGATGGGAGCAAAGACATCACCTAGTTGCTGTTTTGAGAATTGCTGTTTTGAGAATATGTAGAAGGCATGTTTCTCATGTTTAATACGCATATGATAGAAGAATAGATTGACAAAATATAGTGTCTTTCTTATCCAAAAGGTCAATGATCACACTTAATACCATGACCAAGTTTAGAGATTGAGCCAATATCAATAAAGTTTGTTGGAGTAATTTGGAAAGTTGGCAAGTTTTCTATCATTACAAAAGTTTTTAAAATTATTAATGGAATTTTATCTATGAAAGTAAATTTGTCAATAAATTCAAATTATCAATTAATTTTATCGACAAATTTAATATTTTAATTACTAATAAATTTTACAGACTGATCTATTTTTGTTGATAAAATCTGTTAGTAATGTCGATAATACAAAATTTAATTATTGATAGAATTTTTTATCGATAAATTTGTCAATAATTACATATCTTAAAACTCGTCATTAATTTAAAATTTTTATTATTGGAAGATTTTCTTGTTAGTAAAAAGAATATCAAATCTCTTGTCCAAATTTGACGTTTAACTTTTAAAAATTAATTAAGTGATAAGTGCAACATTGACGAGACAATGGCACAACAGTGACGTGGTGATGGTGTGGGAGGCATGACGGTAGTGCACCGAAGCAGTGATGGTGGTGTGGTGAAGACATGACAATGGCACGATGGAGATGGTGGAAGAGAAAGAGAAAAAGAAGGAGAGAATAAAGATGAGAGAAAGAGGTAGAAAATAAGAAGGAAAAGGAGGAGAACGAGGAGTCGACAATAAGGTGACAAAGGAAAAGAAAGAAAGAAGGGAGTATTGGAAGAAGAAAACTTGAAAAGATAAAAGGAATAATAAGAAAGAGGGAGAAGGAAAAAGATGAATTAGATCACTCTACTTTCGAACAAATCTTTTTGCATTGACAAAACATAAATTCTATCAATAAAATTTATTGATAAAGATTTTATCGATATGTATTTTTGGTTTACTGATAATTGTTAAATATTATTGATATATTTTTTAACTTGATAATATCATTGTTTTTTAGTGTTTTTCTTTTCCTTCTTGGTTTTCTAACTCTAAACTTTGGCCTCTCACTAGTACAATATTTGCTTTTAAACTCGCACAATATACCTTATTTTATATCAAACCGCTGCCTATCAAAACACGGTGACATATTTAAAATTAAGGGGACCTTATAGGCCTCGGTTGCATGCATGACTGAAGTAGAACAACGCTACGACCTCGGTTGCAGGCATAACCGGTGCCTAAAACCGACCTACCAGTCAGGCTTTTGGGCTGACAACTTTTTAAAAATTGATACTACATCGGGTGCATGCAGAACCGAGGCATAAAGCCTCTGCCACACCTGCAACTCACTGAACACGCCTCTTCCACACGACAAGTCAACCTTACGACATCGGGTGCTATGTTTAACCGAGGCATATAATGCTTTATTGCCTCAGGCAAAGGTAGAACCGAGGTATAATATGTTTTCCAAACCCCATCATCTTTCTTCTTACCTTTCCCTATTTCGTTCGTGTTCTTCTCTTCTTTGCCCCAAAATGAATCACTTCATGCTCCCAAGAAACCCTCTCAGGGACGAAGAACTCGCTTCTACGGCCACCATTGCCGCCTCTCCTAGCTCCGCCAAAACCCGTCCCTCTCGCAAGCACAAACACTCCAAAGAGAATGACCCTTCCTCCGATCCCAATCTCATCTCTCCTTCTTCCTCTACAGTTTTGTCCACCACTGCCACTCCTTGCCTCGCCGCGCCGCCCCCTGTGCTCGTGCCTGCCTCGCCCGCTGCCACCTCTACGCTCGTCACCTCTATTTCTGTTCTTGCCCGCGCCTCGTCCTTGCGCCGTCGCGCCATTGGTGCCCCGCCGCCTGCGTCTGCCACTGCTGCCTCCGCCGCTGCTTCAATCTTGCTGTCTTCAATATTCCACGGCGGAGGCTCCCTTGCAAGTTTAGCTTGATTTTGCAGGTTGAAAATTGCTGATGAGGATGAATGGAGGTTGAACGGGGTTGCGCGAAGTGGGGTTAGGGGAAATAGTTTGATTTAGGGTTTGATGACATCGACATTGACAGTGAAGATTGGGGGAAAGATGGTGCTTTGCCGCGAAGGAAAGATGGTGCTCTGTGGTGCGAAGGAGATCGAAAGATTGGTGAACTCGCGGTGGTTCGATGCGAAGGAGAGAGAGATTGGGGGAAACATTGCAGGTTGCGCGAAGGAGAGAGAGAGCTCGCGGTGGTTCTGTGGTGGTCCGGTAAAGGTGGTCCGATGAATGGAGTGTTGAAGATTGGTGGAGTCGCGACGGAGTCCTGGTTCTCCGGTGGTTCTGTGGTGGTCCGATAATGGTTCCCTCATTTCTGGTTCCCTCCTTTCTGATCTGTAGTCGCGGCGGCGTCCTGGTTCTTTGGCTTGGTTTCTATTTCTTGCAGGTTGCCATGGATAGCTGCGTCATTTTGGAGAATGTTGTTGGAGAAGAAGACTTCGCGGGGTGGTCTGTGGTGGTCCGGTAAAGGTAGCACTGTTGTTGGGTGGTGGTCTGAACGGTTGTTGGGTGGTGGTCCGATGTAAGAATGAAGTGTTGAAGATTGGTGGAGACCTTTCTCGAGAGTGAAGATACCTTGCTTACTAGGAGAACTCGAAGCTTGGGAAACAACTTTTCACAGACGAAAGCAAAAAAAAATAACCACTCTACTCCCTCGGTTCCTTCTTAACCGAAAGTGAAAAGTCCTTGAAAAAAAGAAATCCTACTCCTTCGGTTCCTGTGAATCGAGGCAAAATCCTACCTCTTTTTGACTCAGTTGTGAACCGAAGCCAAAAGCCTACCTCTTTCTATCTCGCCTGTATATGTCTCGGTTCAAGAACCGCTGTCTATGGACGAAAATAACCGCTATCGTTTCCCTTAACTGGACTAGTGTTTAATTTTAAATGTTAAATCTATTACAAGCGAATATATAGTTTTATGAAATATCTCTAAACTAAAGGGGAGTACTCCATGCTTTGGTGGATTTGTGGTCATTCACATTTTTTCAATTTGTATGCTGATGTAATATGATACTCCCACATAATAAAAGAGCTTCTTTATTCCTTCTTTCCATTATCAATGTTTTAAATGCATAAATGTAGTAATTTGATTAGTTATTTGAACCCTTCTTTTCATTTCATGTAATGTACTGATTCACGCATCAAATTCAGCATATGAATTGACCTATCATTTCGTGAAGCAAGACCATTTTGAAATTAATTGCTTAGCCATCAATTGAGGCTATGTGTTGTTCATATTTTCACTATTTTCATTCCTATTTCACGGTTGATTTGGATCTGTCCAATTAAGATAGTCATGATCTAGTTTCACTTTTTGATGAATTAGGTTGATATAAACTAGAATTTGATATTTCATTTAACTTGTATTTGGATGAAGCATCGAAAGAGAGGAGTGTAAGTTTTTAGGGGATTCAAATTTATATTCAGGAACATCTTCTGTTTGAAATTCCTCCATATTACTTGAGATTTTTTAATTTATCTCTCTCTTCTTTTATTCAAACCTATAATTTTTTAATTTATCACTTATCTGAAAATTTAAGCTGTTGCGCAAAGAAATTATGAAGGTGCAGAAATTAAAAGCCCACTTTTGAATAATTTTTATCACTTGGACTATTAATGGGTTGCATTTTCTCTTGTCAATAAGACAATTATGTTCTGCAACTCTATTTATCCCTTCCACACCCTCAATTGTTTTTTAAATGTTCATTTTGGCCCCTTGTGGATGCAATTATGTTATCAAAGATGACAGCTTGTTGCCCTAATAAATGATTACACACTTTTCATAATAAATATACCGCAGGCCTTCATCTTTTCACCTTTTCTGATTAACCAAAGAGAATAAGAACTTAATTCTAGATTAATTGATCTAGAAAAAAAATTAATTCTAAAGTTTACAATCTAAAATACATTTTTAAATTTCATAATAGATCATCTATGTTAAGTTTGTAATATTAAGTTTGTAATTTGAGGACAAGCTAATACAAATAATGTGGGAGTCTAATAACGTGACCCCAAAGCTAAATTTGGCAAAACATTTAAGACTTTACTTGCACTTCACCAACATGCCACATTCAATTCGTCAAAGTTAATCATAATTTTCTAGCTGTATATTAAAATCATGAATTCATCACCAAATTCTGCACTTGTCATCCATGAAAACCTCGAAAGCTGTCCATGTTTCCTCAGAAACCAAGCAAACACAATTTTCCATGCAAATACTAGATTCATCAGTCCAAAGCTTAGTGAAATCATGGAAGAGAAGGCAAAGATGGCTGCTACTATTCAACACATCTAGCCAACAAGGTTTGAACAGCAGAGCAGCATGGCGCACCCATTTGGCCAATTTCCTTGATTCAACATGGCTTCACGTCTTCACAATCTTATTGCTTATTGCAGACCTCATCATCACAACCCTTGAGCTATCTTCATCTCTGGTTTGTTGTGAGAGGCGCATAAGCAGCGTAGCAGAAGAATGTTTCCATTGGATTGGAATTGGTATTCTGAGTTTTCTTGTAGCGAAGACAATGGGTTTAATGGTGGGGTTAGGTTGTTCGTTTTTCCAGCATGTGGGGTATGTTGTTGATGGAGTTGTGGTGATAGGAGCTATCATTTTGGAAGGCTTTGTGGTGGGAAGAGGAGGTGGTTTTCTGGTTGTGGTGAGTTTGTGGCGTTTCATTAGAGTGGTAGAGAGTGTGTTTGAGCTGAGCGATGAGGCCATTGAAGCTCAAATTGCAGGAATCATTTCCCAGTTTGAAGCTCTCAGAGAAGAAAATATTAGGCTCTTAGAAGCAATATATGAGAAGGAGAAGATCATAGAAATGTTGGAGGAAGATTTAGATAACTGTAGGGATGAAAGCCCTTTAAGTAAATCCCAAAAGATCATCAAATTCTAATTATTTTTTATGCTTTCAATATAAAAAGAATAAATCCACAAGTGTAAACCAATCTATTTCTTGATTAGTTGGGATATTAAGTTTAAGATTATAATGAGAGAGTTATTACAGTTTTTTTTTCAGCTTTACAATGAAAATATACAAGATAAATATCATATATATAAAGAAGATTATTCATACTATGACGAGATAATGATAATTATTATTAAAATTAAGTTGTAAACTTAATAAATACTTTGAAGGTTTCTAATACGTTTTTTTTAAGCTTCTTCTGTCCTACTTTAAGTTATGTACTTTTTATTAATCAATGGTAGCTTAAAATGACCATACATTTGTTTATAAAGAATTACTATTTACATAGAGAGGATTTTTTAATGACCATAAAAGAAAAATGAGATGATTTTTTTGATGAAAAAATTTCCGCGATTGAACGAGTGGATTTTTGTTAAATAAGCATATAATTAACCATTGTAAATATTAATAAAATAGTTATATTATAATGAAATAACATAATTATTAAATAAAATAAATTCTTATTTTAATTTAAAATTTATTTTAACAATAATTTATAATTTTAAAATTATTTTTTAAATTGGTATAAGAATTTTATTATATTACATCAATGCTTCAAACTTTTCCCTCACTTTTTATTGTGTTTTTCACGTCCAACTTTAATTTAACTTATTTCTACTTTATTTTTTATAATTAAAATAGCATCATTTTCTCTTGAGATTTTAAGTTTTAAAAATATATGAAATTTGAAAAAAATACCAGATATTTATAATATCTTAATCTTGATTTCATAAATTTAAATAATAAATAAACATATTTTTATATCTTTATATAAAAATATTATTAGAACTAAACAAATCACTTAACATTTTTCACTCATTTCTTCTTATTTTTCTTTACTTTTCCCCTCCCCCTTTAGTCCAAACAAAACCAATCAGGCAAACAATTTTATAATAAATCATTGCTTTGCAATTTGAGAGATATTATCTTTGGTTTTTATAAGAATTGTATTATTTTTAACAGAAAAAAATGGTGAATGTCTTCTTATCTTTGATTGATGTCTTTATACCAAAAGTTTTATTAAAATTATTAAATATATTATTATTATTTATATATTGAATTTAGACGATATTTTTTCTATTATAAATAAAATATTATATATATATATATATATATATATATATATATTTAATATAAAAATAATAATTTCATATATAATTTTTAATATATATTCAATATAAAACAAAAATAAGTTATAATTAAATTAAAATGTATTAACGATGTCAAAATCTCTTTACTATAACTATAAAATGTCATCTATGATAAAAATATCAATTTTTGTGATAATTACTTTAAAAGTTATATTTAGAATCATTCTAATTAATTAGGGATTCTATTTTCTTGAAGTTGACATCTAATATTACCTACCACTGTACCTTCACCTTTGTAGGCGTTCTGTGGACCTTGAATTATCGTTGGTTCAATAATGTCATACCTATTAAGATGTTAACAATTTGTTATTATCTTTAACCAATATACTATTATTATCTTTAATAGTAATTATTATCTTTAATCAATTTGTTATTATTATTATTATTATGAAATTATTAATTGCTTACTTGTCCAATCAATTAGCCCAATAAGACTACTTCTAACGTTGACCCAATAATAGTAGTATCTGTACTAACCTGTCTGATCACTCACAGGTCTATTTTACTTGATTAACTGTTGATATACTTGAGTAACTGTTGATATAGAGAACAAATCATACGATCATGATTGCTAACCGTTCGATCAAGAATGTAATTTTTCATACTCACTAGTGCAGAAACGGCTTTAGACGTCCGTTCTTTTGGCCTTTTGACGTCCGACCTTCCCCCGACGTCTTTGTGGGTGACGTTACTCAGACGTCGGGGGGTCCACATCGGACGTTTATATAGACGTCCGATGTGTCAGTCCCGACGCCTATCCAAACGTCCAGTGTACACAGACAGACGTCCATATAGACGTCCCACGTGCCCGTCTGACGTCCACATAGACGTCCGTCTCCTCCCTCCCCCGACGTCTACACAGACGTCCGAGGTGTATACCCCCGACGTCCACCTGCCTGAATTGTTTTGTGGTAGGGTTGGGGTTGGACGTCCGTTTGTGCACTGTCGGACGTCTATAGACGTCCGACAGTGCATTAACCGACGTCTACTGGGCGTATTTTTTTAAAAAACCAATTTATTTTTGCTATAAAACCACACCTGAAAAGCAGAAATTTGTCCCAGAACAATTTTGCAACAATATATATATTCGTTTGATATAAACAAAGTTCTACTTAATGTAAAATATAATCCACTACCAAAACTATCAAGATAAAACTTAAACTAAAACTAAGCAATGTTCAACAACAAATAAAACTATTCCTAACTCCATCTTTGCAGAAGATAAGCGGTCCACTCCTGCCTTATCTGCCTAATTGTGTCCTCTGGTATAGGAGATGCACTCTTGAAGCGCTGCAAAATTCAAGAAAGATTCATTATGGTTTCATATATATGTTTGAAGATGAATTTGATTTGTAATGTATTCAAGGTATACATCATTACCTCATTCCAGTAATCTGTAATGACAGCTCGAATGATGGTCTTAATCCAACACATTACATAGAAGCCACATTCCCATGAATCTAGCTGCTGGTTACACTAAAATGACAAACTAAATAGTTAAGAATTTAGATAATTCAATAACATAGAAAATGAATTAGAACTATAAATGACTTACAACCTTTGGATACAAAATTTGAACTAGTTAACCATGAGATTTACCAATAACTCTGTACAGATTGAAATCACAAAGTATAATTAATATGACTATATTTATCATAAAAGTTGAAGGTGAACATCAAATTCAAAGTCATTTTTGGAGAAACACTTACCCTTGAAGCATGGTTCTCAAGTCATTTTTCATCCTCCTGTGCAACGAACAAAACCATATAATTTTACATTGTTTGGGAATGATGACTATCAGCTGCCAGTGCGACCTATCACGAAGGACAAATAGTTATTCAACTAATTAAGGCAACTATAATAATGAACTGACCACATATAACAACACCTACCCCTCAATGTATGGCACAAGGTATACGTCTCTTTTTGACTCATCCATCCATGTTTGCAAATACTGTTGTCTGTTTTGAAGTGTGTTACCAGACGGTTGAATGGTTTGAGGTTCAACAAATCCGTACATGGAAGACCGACCTTGGTCTACAACGATTGTGTCCATGTACCTAAAACATTTGCTCTGAATAATATTTTAGAGAATCATACAAATTAGCTCTTACAAAATTATCTTCACCGACATCACGTATCATGTCCTCTAAATGGTCACTCATCCATTCTTCCACATAATCTGTTCCTCATGACGTGGTAGGCTGGTCCAGTACTTCTCCATGCCAAGTCCAAACGGTATAAGTCCTCATTATGCCGTACATGAATAGATGGTCACGCACATTGCCTAAGTCTTGCCGTGTTTGATTAAGACAACCGAACACAAGGACAAAAATATGTCTCGTTGGCAAACTTAGCATTTTTTTCAACGTATTGCAAGAACTTCGAAACACCCTTATCATATTCTTCATTGATGCGACGTTCGTTCATCCAGCTTCGATCCATACTATGTTCGTAAAATCATCAGTTGAAGTTTTTTAACTCTCACAAGGTTAGGCCCTACCCATTCAAAAAAATTAATTTTCATAATTTGCTCAGACACGTGCATTGAAGTCTACATCATAAAATTGATAAGATTTCGGCAGCATTTCGCATTGGTCTCCGAAATACACGAAATGAGAGTAGTCAACGATGACCACAATCAAATATGCATCCGGAGAACAACACAAATACTGAACCGAAATTTTATCAATCTTATCCATAAACTCCAATTGACATGTTATTGCAAATTATGAAAATTAATTTTCTCAAACTGTCCAATCGGGCAATTCAAAATTTAACACAAACGATTAAAAGATTAATCGTTTGTGTTAAATTTCAAACGGGAACTAAGTGTCTCTCAATGATTTGATACTTATAATAACACAACTAATACATGCATATTCAAAAGCCAATAACACATGTATACCTTAGAGTAAAAAACATGCATACACAAAACCCAATTACATGCATACAAAAATTTAGCAACGAACAAGATAACCTGAAAAGTAGATTCCAAATGAAAGGGAGGGAAATCGAGGAGGGAACGGCCTAAAACGTAGCCCAAAAACAGTCAAAGAAGCCGCCCAAGAACACGCAAGAGACTGCACCAAAACGCACCGAAAACGATTTTTAATCGGTTCAAATCAAAGATATTTCATCACAGAGCAATGTAATCGGATTGAAAGTAAATTTAAATGGTCCAAAAGAGAGAAAACGCACCTGGAAAAGCAATGGCGCAGACAGAGTTCGCGGGGAAGACGATGAACAGTGAGTGCAACTGCTCGCGGGTTCGCGTTTTAGTATTAATACTCTTTGACGTCCGGCACTCTAGGGCCCCGACGTCTATAATATTATAGACGTCCGGGCCATCACTAATATGACGTCTTTGGGGATTTAAAATTGATATTCGCGGGGGGTTTTAGACTTTTGTGGAAGGGGCCCGAATGTCTATAATATTATAGACGTCCGTCCCCCAGGAAGGACGTCTAAGAGGCTGAAACAAATGAACGCTTCAATTCCCCTGTCAGCACATTAAACGTCCGTTGGGGAGGGGGACGGACGTCTATAATATTATAGACGTCCGGCCCCTCATATCGGACGTTTAGGGTGCTGACAAGGTGGTTGAAATTTATTTTAACAATAAATTGTACTTTTAAAATTATTTTTTAAATATGTATAAATTTTTTATTAGATTACATCAATGCTTGAAACTTTTCCCTCACTTTTTACTGTGTTTCCAGACAACTTTAATTTAACTTATTTTCATACATAATTTTTTAAATATAAAACAAAAATAAGTTATTATTAAACTAAAATGTATTTACGATGTCAAAATCTCTTTACTATATATCCTTCAACTATAAAATGTCATCTATGATAAAAAAATATCAATTTTTATGTTAATTACTCTAAAAGTTATATATAGACTCATTCAAATTAATTAGGGACTCTATTTTCTTGAAGTTGACATCCAATATTTTATTATTCTATTCTATTTATTAATATTTTCTATATCTCAACAATAAAAATGCAACTTGTAAATATTGTTGCTGTTTACAAATATTTTTCATACGCAAACTCATTGTTATTTGATTCAGTGATATATTTTGGACCCTACTCATATCTATGTTCCTTCGGATCAAGAAACCTAATAATTGAATATCCTTTTCATTCAACAAACTAACCCTATTTGCACAAACAACACCTTCTACCCACATTCTCATATTTTGAGTGTAGATAATTTAAAATTTACACAGACAAACAATTAACGATAAAGGTGCCGTGATATAATAACAAATGTCAAAAACCTTTTATCATCAACAAAATGGGATTGAGATGACGTATCTTACTTGAAAATGTGTTCTTCGACTATATTAGAAAACAAAACAAATTAAGTTTTCGACTCTACTCGTAATAGAAAAGGAATGAAGAACTCACGTTTGGGAAAGAACAATGAACGCCTAAGAAACTTTCCAACCACAACAAATTCAACTCTAAATAAGGTAAAAGAGAATGCAAGCTCGACACAAGAATCAACAAAGGACACGATGGTTTACCTGCCAAGAACAAATTGAAAGAACAACATAGGAAGAACTGACTGGCGAGCAAGAAGAACAAAATTTCAAAAAAGGAAGTTTGAGAGGTGACCTAACTTTTCAGGACTGAAACTCGAAAACAAAAAAGAAAGCACCATTACATTTGTGCATTTTGTATTACAACTATCTCCACGTCAGCGACTTATAAGAAAATGAACTAAAAAAATTGAAAAATAACTATTTTTTTTTACACAAATCTCCTATTTTCTTTTAACACATTCGTTCTTAACTATGTAAACAAATTCCAATAAAAACTTTTCAATTATTAGTTATTTTTATTAAAATTCATAAAATCATAAAAAATATCATTAAAAGTGAAACTAATAATTTTTCTATCAGTAAGATGGTGTAAAGATTGAGCAGAAAGATAATGATCATAAAGCAGGTAATAACATAAGGAAAACTTTTCATAATTTGTTGGATTAAATAGCGTTGTTTCCTAATATAAAAGATCTACATAATCTTATACTTCAATAGCTTTATCATGTTCTAGTTCATGATGATCAACAACACGAGCGTTTGTGTTTGTATTTGCATTTACATTGAGATTGGATGAAGCATCCTTCAAGTTCTTCTTCCCCTTGCTCACACATTTCCTCATCAATTTCTCTCCCCACTCCCACGCATTCAACACAACATACGTTCCGATGCCTCCGATCAACCCATAAGCTATAGAGTAGGTTAACGGCATCATCAGAATCGTCACAAACGCCGGTATCGCTTCCCTCATATCCTCCCAATCAATCTCCGTCACACATTTCATCATCATCGCCCCCACCAAGATCAGCGGCGGCCCCACCGCCCACGCCGGAATGGAAGCCAGCAACGGTGTGAAAAAGAACGCCAACAAAAAATACCCCGCCACCGTTATCGCCGTCAGCCCCGTCCGTCCCCCCTCGCGTATCCCCGTCGAGGACTCGATGAACGCCGTCACTGGCGACGTGCCCAGCAACGACCCCACCACGATAGACGAAGCGTCGGACATGAACGCGAAATACTGACCCTCGAAATCACCGTTCGTGTCGAGAAACCCCGCGAATCTAGCCATCGAATATAAAGTCCCTGTCGTGTCCAATATATCAACGTACAGGAACGTGAACAGTGCTTCCCAGAATGCACCTTTCCCCATGTGAGAAAAACTAAGCGCCCCCGCCGTGGATTTAATCATGTGCACGTCAACAACCTTTTTGAAGTAATTGTAACCCGCGTCGCCGAACTCCGTGTTGGGGAACACCGTAACTGGCGTGTTCCTGAACCACGAGATCACGGTCACGAAAACGATGCCGTATATCATAGCGCCCTTTATGTTCTTCATTAGGCAATATGCTATGATGATGAACCCAACAAGACCCAGCCATAGGGTGGGACTCTCCATGCGGCTCCCCGAACATAGTATCTTGTCGGAGACGGCGCCGCCAGGGATTAAACTAACGGTTCCGTTGATTGTTGTGACGGGAGCTAACGCTGTTAGTTTGTCTTTCGTGCAGCCTCCGAGTGTGATGAGTGTTGATGGGCTGAACCCGACGAGTCCAATGCCTTCGTTGCTCTGAAGCCCAATGAAGGCCAGGAAGAGACCGATTCCGGCAGAGGAGGAAACTCGGACGGGTTTGGGAACGAGTTTCGCCAGTTTCGCGCGGAATCCAACGGCCGATATTAGAAGAAAAATTAAGCCTTCTAAGAAGATAGCGGTTAATGCGGTTCGGTAGGGTATTGAACCCGACCCGTGATATCCGACCACGGAGTAGGCGAAGTACGCGTTGGCGCCCATGCCTGGCGCGAGCGCCAATGGAAGGTTCGCGAACACGCCCATTATGGTGGACCCCACGAGAGAGGATATGACAGTGGCCACGATGAGATCACGGCGCGTGCGTTCCACACACGCTGCGTAACCAGGGTTGACGGGCGGGTACTTGCATGAGGAGTCGGGTTGGATAAGAAGGTTGGTGGGGCATTGGGCCAGGGGAATTTTGGGGTCAGAGCAGTTAGGGGTGCAATCGGAAACAGAGCAAGTGCCGCCGGAGTCAGCTATGATGGTGGCGTTGACGGCAAGGATGTAGGCCATGGTGAGAAACGTGGCTGTACCGGCACGTATCTCGGTTGTAAAAGTAGAAGCGCGTTCTTTAAGCTTAAAACGCTTGCCGACGCAGCTTTCAGCCACCGCTAAATTTAACCGAGAGGTGAGTTGACGAGTCCGAGTTTGACTCGGAAGTGGTGGTTGAAGTTGTGCCATATGAAGAAATGTGAGTGTGAGTGTGAGAGGGTGTGTATAGGAAGGTTGATGAAAATGAACTGAAAAGAAGAAAAAGAAAAAGAGTTGGCTGGGAATCAAAGAAGGTTGATGAGTTTACGTATTGGGATCTATTTTCATCCTGTTATGTACCTATCGTATTTATATTCCTTCTTAGTGCAATTGGACCACCTCTTCATTGCCTTCATTATTTCTTTTTTAAATTCTTCTCTTTTCAATTATTTTATATACTATAAAGGAAAACATGTTGTATCATATAAAAATTCAATAAAAGTGTCTGTTCTATAGTGGTTTTGTTCGCAGTTTTGGTGCCATTTTCTGACTACAATTGTCTCTTTGCTTTTGCCTACAAAGATACAAAAATAATAATTTTGGTTCATCTCTGATTTTGGGATATTTTTAAATTTTCTATTATTCCGTTTTTAGAAATTAATTTTCTTATTATTTATGTTGCTATCCTGTTTATATTCCTTGTTCATATGCTGTATGGTTTACTGGACCTCGCTTCTATTGGATCCCTTAACATTGGATCCACTTTTTGTCTTTCTTTTTTCTATCTTTTCAGGAATTTTCTTTTAACTCAAATTGGAGTATTTTGAAAACTAAATATCAAGATAGGTCGTTCATAAACACATTATTGGCATATGGTTTTTTTATACAGTTTATTAGGCTAATTCATAGTATTAGTTAGATTATTAAACCAAATTTATTAGTCAAACAGTAGTTAATTATGTGGTGATCAAAGTCAAACTTTGTACTTACCTAGTAAGTTTGATCCCACTATTGTTTTTCTCTTTAAATTGAAATTGTCTTGTGACATGTCAGGTTATGCGTAAGTCTTTCATTTTTCTTAAAAAATAGGTTTAATTGTTAGTGTGCATTAATAAGGCAAGAGAGTTCTTTAAATTGTTTTGACACCTGTACCTTATTGTTATATAAACTCAACACTTGTATCTACTTCAGATATTTAGAAATACAACTCACAAAATATTCATTCAATATATTTTGTTTCTCTCGGGTTATACCTCCTTGCTTCTCTGCTTTTCTATTTTTCTGCTTTTCTGTTTTTCTGCTTTTCTATTTTTTTGCTTTTCTGTTTTTCTGCTTTTCTGTTTTTCTGCTACCACTTTCGATGTTCTATCATATTGGTATCAAGGGTCAAGTCGAGTAAGGATCTCAGGAGTTTCGTGATCACGATGCAGTGCGGTTGGCCAGATTGATTGAGGCAAGGAAGAAAGAAGGGTATCAAGATTCTGATTCTTGATCAGAGAAGAGTGGTTGAAGAATGGCAGGATTGGATATGCCAACAGCGAACCTTCCTATAATGACATAGAAGAATTGGAGCAAATGGAGTACGTAGATGAAAGTTCTGTTCAGGTTTCAGGATGTCAGCGATGTGGTTGAGGAAACTGGATTCGAGCTTGACCTTGGTGATTCAGAGGATCAGAAGGCTGCATTCAGGAGAAAGGACAATAAAGCCATGTTTATTCTTCATTAATGTGTGGATGATACACATTTTGAGAAGTTCCAAAATGATGTGACAATAAAGGAGGTTGGAACATTCTATTGATGTGTCATGCAGGTGGAAAAGATAAAGAAGGTGAGGCTCCAGACCTTGAGGAGGCAGTACAAGCTCTTACAAATGGAAGAATGTGATAAAGTAGGAGAGTATTTCAACAAGATTCTTGCCCTTACAAATAAGATGAAATGGTGTGGAGAGAAAGTTAGTGACATGATGATCATTGAGAAGATTATGAGATCTTTGCCTTCTAAATTCGACTACATTGTAGTAGCTATTGAAGAGTTGAGAAGATGAAGATCGAGGAACTTCAAAGTTCCTTGGAGGCACATGAAATGAGATTGCTGGACAGAACCCAATCAGGAATGATGAGCAAGCATTGAAGGTGCATCATTCCAAGAATGAAGAGAAGAAAAAAATTCAAGAAATGGAAAGGGAAACATGTGAAAGGGAAGTGGAGAAATGATAAGAGCAAAGATGATCAAGATGAAACTGCAACATAAGAAAAGAATGGAAAATCAGATAAAACCTTTCGCAAGAAAGACAAGAGGAATGTTGAATGTTTTAATTGCCATAAGTACGGGCACTACTCCTATGAGTGTTATTCTGATAAAGGAAAGCAGAAGAAGGTTCAAAGAAAGGAGGCTCACATGGTTCAAGAGGAATTTGATTCAGAACCCCTCACTTTGATGGTAACTACATCTGCAGAAAACTCACACTCGCAAGACCAACTGTGGTATTTGTAATTGGGATGCTGGAATCATATGCATGTCAG
The DNA here is from genome assembly GCF_029865625.1 of Vigna umbellata. Taxonomy (NCBI): domain Eukaryota; kingdom Viridiplantae; phylum Streptophyta; class Magnoliopsida; order Fabales; family Fabaceae; genus Vigna; species Vigna umbellata. The sequence goes on along the minus strand of NC_142167.1, from coordinate 31,322,024 downwards.
AGAGGGTTGGTGAATCTTGATGAAACCAAGAAGAGTAGGGTGAAGTTTGCTGATGATAGCACCTTGAAAGTAGAGGGAATTGGTGATGTTGTAATCAGAAGGAAGAATGGCTCGCGTGCCATTATAACCAATGTGTTGTTTGTGCCTACAAAGAGATGTAACCTTTTTAGTATTGGCCAACTGATTCAAAAGGGCTTTATAGCAGTGATGCGAGGACTTAATAAGGTAGAATTGTTTGATGAAAACAAAAACTTTATCTTGAGAAGCAAGATCTCAAAGAATCAAGCGTTTCAAATAAGCTTGGAGGCAGTGGAGAATGTTCAGTGTTTGAATCATGTGAAAGACGAAGATTGGCTATGGCATTGGAGGTATGGCCATCTGAATTAGAGGAGCCTACAACAACTGGAAATGAAGCAGATGGTTACAAGATTGCCTAGTATCAGTGTGTCAGAAAAGGTGTGTGAAACATGTTTGGCAAGAAAGCGGTCAAGAAAGCCATTCAAGGCAAATCTGTGCATAAGAGCAAAGGAGTGGTTGGAAGTGGTTCACTCAAATATATGGGGACTGTTTGAAGTCCCTTCACTAGCAGGAAACATGTATTTCATCACATTTGTGGATGAATACAGCAGGAGGATTTGGTTGTTTTCTATTAAATTGAAGAGTGAAGCTTTGGATTTGTTCTTAAGATTTAAAGCATGTGTGAAGAGGGAAAGTGGAAAACTATTGAAGATCTTGAGAATGGATGGAGAAGGTGAATTTACCTCAAGTAGCTTTGAACACCACTGTTAAACGAGTGGAATCAAACATGAAGTTACAACACTTTATACTCCTCAGCACAATGGGCTAGCAGAGAGGAGAAATAGAACCATACTTAATATGGCCAAAATTATGATTAAGGAAAAAAATGGTGTCACATAATATATGGGGAGAGGTGGTCTCAAGAAATGTCTATATATTAAATAGGTGTCCAACAAAGAAGCTGGAAGGAAAAGTACCTTTGGAAGTATGGACAGGTGTGAAGCCATCCGTGAGCCACTTAAGAGATTTTGGATCACTTGCATATGCACATGTTTCAGAGTAAGAAAGAAGTAAGCTACGAGACAAGAGTAAAGCAATGATCTTAGTTTGCTACCAATCAACTAGAGCTTATAAATGTTTTGATCCAATTAAAGGAAATTCAGCCTAGGAAGGTCTACAATATGTAGAGAATCTAGCAACACAACAGAGCAAAAAATAAGCCCTAGAAGCAGTGAGTGTGTGGAATCTGGAAGCGATGATGGAGTGGAAGACAACGAGCACCACTCTAAAGCTAGACCACGAAGGAGACATGTGCTGCCACAAAGAGTTAGTGAGTGTGAGGTGTATGTTGATACACAGATTGGTGATGAAGGAGATCTGGTGCACATAGCTTTGTTTGCAGGTGCAGAACCATTAGATGAAGTAGAAGCCTTGAAGAAATCTGTGTTGAGAGATGCAATGAAGGCATAAATTGATTCCATCGAGAAGAATGGAACATGGAAGTTAGTTGATCTTCCAGTTGGAAAGAAAAGCATTGGAGTGAAATGTGTGTTCAAGCAGAAACTCAAGCCAGATGGATCAATATCCAAACATAAAGCAAGATTGGTTGCAAAGAGATTTCTTCATAAGCAAGGTATGGATTTTTTAGAAGTATTTGCACTAGTAGCTAGAATGGAAAGAATTAGATTGGTAATTGTAGTAGCTTGTGCACGAGGTTGACCACTCTTCCAGCTTGATGTGAAGTCTACGTTTCTTCACGGACCCTTGGAAGAAGAGGTCTATGTACATAAGCCTCCTGATTTCATTGAAAGAGGAAGAGAAGCACAAGTTTATAGGCTACATAAAGCCTTATACATTGAGAGAGGAATAGAAGGATTGACTCCTTTCTCATCAAACTCAAATTCACAAGGTGTGTTGTGAAGCATGGAGTCTATGTGAAGGGAGACACAAGAGAAGATCTACTGATATTATGCTTGTATGTGGATGATTTACTCATCACGGGTTCAAATGCAGCTAATATAGAAGATTTTAAAAGGATCATGGCATTTGAATTTGAGATGACAAACCTGGGAATGTTGAGTTATTTCCTAGGAATAGAGTTTGCCTATACTACTGTAAGGTTGATGATGCACCAGAAGAAATATGCTGGAGATTTGCTAAAGCAATTTAACATGTCATCCTGCAATGCTACAAGGAGTCCAATGGAGGTAAATTTGAAGTTGTTGAGAGATGAATCAGAGAAGGGAATAAATGAGACTAAATTCAAGCAAATAGTTGGTTCTTTACGATTTCTGTGTAACAGCAGACCAGAGTTGGCATTTTGTGTTGGCTTGATCAGCAGATTCATGGGCAGCCTGAAGAGATCTCACCTGTTTGTTGCTAAGAGGGTACTAAGATATGTTCAAGGCACGATTGATCATGGAATACTTTTCATGGTGGTGATCCAATGGAAAGGAAGTGATGGCAACCCCTTTAGGGACTTCTCATCCTAAGAAGTATCAACTTAAGACTAAGAAAGGGAAGTTGAATAAACAAAAGTTCTTTTCTTTCTAAGTCTTAGAATGTTTACTTTACTAAATATATCTACATTGTTTTGTAGGACAATAATAAGGCTTGGAACCATAACCAAGCAGCCAAAGAAGCTTGCAGCCGCTGCCACTCACCAATGTCCATGTTTGAAGCACATGTTATATATGAAATACAAAGCAACCATGTAGTTTCATCTCTTTTGAGCACGTTTTCAATGTTGTGCACATGGAACATGCAGCTTAGCCCGTATAACTTCTATGGCACGTCTCTCTTACATTTCCAGTAGCTTGCTAGGCACGTTTGAAGGCCTCTCTTCATCTATAAAAGAGAACCTCAATCCATTGTAAGAATAACTTGAATTGAAGTAAAGAAGTGCTGCCAATTTCCAGCTATTACTCTCAAGTTCACCTCTATGCTTTGTTATCTAGCACCTCCTCTAGCTTCTTTCCCCTTTGGAAAGCCTACTGAGTTAGAGATCTACCAAAACATCCATTCAAACACCACCAGAAAATTTCACAAACACCTTGAGTGCGCTCCGAACCTCCACTGTTTCCTTTCATCCGCTGCCAATTCTCTGAGTTGTGGAGCTTCTTCTGCACATCCTGGAGTAGCGTCCATTAGGAAGAGTACTTCTGGATTTGTGTTTCTGCTAATTAAGGCACCTATCTCGTGGTGTTCTAAAAAGCAACCAATAGTTGTTTTATCTAGCTGTGAAGCAGAGTACATTGCTGGACGTTTTGCAGCTTGCCAACTTGTGTGGCTTGAAGAATTGCTAAAGGAATTGTGGGTTCTATAAAGACTCCACTGCAGCTAAGGATAAATAACATTTTCAATCATAAATCTGTCCAAGAACCTAGTGAGTCATGGCAGAAGAAAACATATAGAAGTCAAGTACCATTTTCTAAGGGATTTGGTGAACAAAGGAAGGATTGTCTTAACATACTACAAGACTGAGGAGCAAATCGCTGACATTCTTACAAAATCATTGAAGATTGAGAGCTTTGAATTTCTAAAGAAGAAGATGGGTGTTATCTCCCTAGGTGCTTGCCTAAGAGGGGAGTGCATTAATAAGCCAAGACAACTCTTTAAACTGTTTTGACACCTGTACCTTGTTTTTATATAAACTCAACACATGTACATACTTCACATAATCAGACATACAACTCACAAAATATTCATTCAATATATTTTGCTCCTCTCGAGTTATACCTTATTACTTCTCTACTTTTCTGCTTTTTTGTTTTTCTCCTACCACTTTTGTTGTTCTATCATTAATTAGTAAGACAATTTTTATTATAGTGTTTTTGTGTAAAATTGGTTCCGTTTTAAAAATAATTTCAATTACATTTTAATTTTTTAAAACCTAATTGAATTAATTTTTTTATATTATTAATCATGATTTGTTAATCATAATTTTAATTTATAAATTTTAATATAAATATTAATATGACTTCATAAAAAATTGGTTACCGTAATTAATGATTTTTGTTCAAAAATATATAATTGAGCTACTTTTTATTAGTGCACAATTAAAACTTTTTTAAAACAAAAACAAAATCTTGACACATTGCTACCAAAGTAAAGACTATCCAACTAATTAAACCCAAAAAATAATATAAAAATAATTCATATAGTGTACGTCATAAAATTAAATTCACTCAATTCTAACAAACTCACCTGTGCCTTCTACTTTGAGAATATAAATTCATTTAGCTAAGAACACATATTAGAAGCATATATTACGTGCCATTAACCAAATATTATCTATAGTCCAAATTTTAGAGTACCAAATTATTTCGTTTTAATTGTGTTTCCCTTACATGCATTATTTCTGCTAGATAAGGCTGGTTTTACAAGGGTGTTTTATTCTTTTCCTTTTTTTCCTAAAAAAGAAAAATAATTTTTTGGGTGATGAAAATAAATTTAAAATAATATAAATCTTAAACTAGTTTCTTTATGATTTTTTTCAATTTATTTTACTCTATCATTTAATTAAAAGTAAGTATTATTTTCCATTTATAAGGTAGCATAACTATCGTATAAATCAACACACTTATTATACTTTGAATTATGATAGATGATGTATTAGCCAAAAGTTTCTCAAGTTTTTTTTATGAAGAAAGTTATTGTATTGATAAATTAACTAATTTATCTTTGATTTATAGAGAATAATGCAAGTGATTTAATATTTTATTTCTATGTAGAGATTTTTCATAATAAGTATAATTTACCTATGTTTCGTGAAGTGCAATTTTATCATGGGTTTTGTGTGGTTGATAATGTTAATTTTTACCATTATCTGAATTACATTTTAATGACAAAATAAGCTCTCATTTAGCTTATTACATGGTTAAATCCTAACTTTTATCTTCATTTTTAAAGACTATTATTTTAGGCTACACTTTGTGTAAATATGACTCCAATCCCTTATTTTGATATTTATTTTGGTGCTAGGAAGATCCTCCATCATACGGAAGAACCTTGGTAACTTAGAGAAACAAGAAAATCAGCAAAAATAGGAGTTTTAGAAGCCCGGGTGGTGATGAGAGCCAATTTCTAGCCTTAAGCGGTCACATTACAGAGTGCAACCCTGAATACCAGTATTGAGTGCCCCTCTCACCGTTGAGCGCCACCTTGAAAGAGAGCATCTAGGGCTGCCACGAAGGTTGATGTTGAGCGCCAAAGCCCCGACTTTGAGCATTGACTTTGCTGATTTGTCAAAATGTTCTATTTAATCAAGTTCTCATGAAGGAAACTAAGTCTTTAGAGGCACGATTTTAGTCTTTTGAGCTCACGGATGCTGCTAGGGACTTGTGAGAACATCCTCTTCTTCCTCCTTGTGTCTCCTTCTTCTTTCATCTTCCGTTTTGTCAGCTTGAGAATGAAGAGTCACTCATCTTATCAGGGGTATTGTGTAGCAATTGAATTCCCTTGTACTTTATAAATGATTCGAATATATATATATATATATATATATATATATATATATATATATATATATATATATATATATATATATATGCCTTTTTCATTTAAATGCTTGAAATAGAGGCATGGATAGCTTGATTTGCAGATTTGCTAGGTTTTGGGAAATCTAGTGAACCCTAGGCTTGAAACAAGGAATCTAGTGGGGGATTGTATCTAGGGTAGAACATGACATATTTGTTGTCTTAAACCCTATATCTTAATGTGGATTTGTTTGTTGAGTAATTAAGGAATTGATGCTTATTAAGAAAATCTAGACTATTTCACCAAAGGGATTAGGGCTAGAGTGTGGGTTGACATTAATGTTTGATGGAGAGCAGATGAGTTTGTGTGTGCATGAGAGTGAAGGTTGTGAGTTATACCCTTAACATGTCATTCCATTCCATTCCTCACCTTACCATTCTTCTAAGTGCTTCCAACTATCAAAGTTCACCTTTTAATTCTTTGTTGTATTCGTTAGTCTAGATGAGTTACCAATCATACATTTTTTTACTATTACATGAGTCTATAATTGTTATTACCATGTTTTATTACTTGAACGATTGGTGTGCTTGTTCAAGAGTTAGTGGTCTCTAATGGTTTTTATTCTTTCATTTTGTTTTTTCTTTTTAATAAATTTTCATGTGATAATAAATTATCTATTGGTTGAAGTGTCTACAAATTTGAGATGTCAAAGTTTATGGTAATATCTAACCTCCTTTGTTTGAAATTATTATAAATCATGTATTATCCTAAGTTGAATGACTAATTTCTTACAAAATAATGAACTAAGATATCATCATTATAGTATTATTATTATAAAAATGTCTGATCCGTTAAAACAATAATAATATTTTGTTATCAATTATAATAGTATTTTAATTTCAAGACCAGACTACTTTAGAATATATTATATTTATTGTTTTTAAAAGTTTAATGAGATAAAAAAGAAAGAAAAAAAACTCATAATACCAAGTTTATGGTAAGATTGAATAGTTGTTAGTAGTAAAGAGAAATGATTACAATTATTTTTGCTGTATGATTAATGAATAATAGTATATTAAGTCATAATAAAGAAAATCTTGAAAATTTAGGTTGAAAACTGTGCGTAGTCTATAACAGATAATAGGCTACGAAGTTGGTAATAACTTATATATAGTCAAATTTAAAAAGAAATAAGGTTGCAATTCTTGTAGATAACTGAAACATATATAATATTATTAAAAAATATTAAAAAAAAAACATAAATACAGGCTACGAGTCATGTAAATAACTGTAACATAAAATGATTCAGAAAAATATATTCAAAAAGACATAAGTATAAACTATAGTTCAAATAGATAATTATAAAATAAAATCTTTCAAGAAAATATATTAAAACAAGTATAAATATAAGTTACGGTTTTTGTAATAATCATAGCCTATACTTAACAAGAGTATAAGTTACAGTTCCTTGAGTGAACTGACCTATACTCAAACATTCAGAATATGAAATATGACTTTATCTAAACTGTAACCTATATATTATTAATAATTTTGAAAATATCATTTTATAGTCTTCGTTTTCATTATGATCATAACCTATAATGTATAGTTAAATACGATTTACAATAGTAAAAATATCGTATTTTAGTAAAGAAATAATAACTTAGAAATATTAAATTTTAAAATTTTATATTTAAAATAATGTAAGATTTCTTATATATGAACAATTCCTATTTTATGAGTGATCGATTTGTCCAAACTATAATAGTAAAAAATTTCCAACACGTTTAATTATTAAAAAATGGATTAGTATATATTATATTAGAAAAAATAACATGAGGTAGAGACAGTGTGAACGTGTGATGGGAAAACAATTGTACGTGGAAGGCATTATAAACTAGAATAGCAACCGAAGGTTCCCTCCTACGAGTGACCACAATCTAGTAACATCATGTTGTCTATTGACAACCGTATTCCCTCCAAAAATGAACAAAGCTTTTTGCATTCCATTTTCATAGGTAATAAGGTTCCTTGTCCTATTTTTTCTTTTCAAATACATCTGGTTTTAAATTTAAGGGTTATGATACCTGTGGTCTCTATAAAAATTCTTTTAATCAGAAATCTCTAAGTGCAACCTTTTATCCATTCAAATAAAAGGAAAAACTACAACCATACACCAATAAAGGAAACAAAGAATGATGTTAATAAGTGGAGAGGATGAGAGAATAATGAAACCCTTAAAAGTTTACAATAACTGGGACAAGTGGTGTCTAAAATCGTATTTAATTCACTTAATATATTACTAAATATCAGTCAAATATATTTTTATATAATTAACCAAATACTTGTTGGAAGTGATTAGAGATAAGACCAATTTATAATATATATATATATATATATATATATATATATATATATATAAGTGAGGTGCAAACCTCACCTCACAAGCCAGCCGGTTTTGTGGAGTTGAGTTAGGCTTAAAAAACCACTTTCTAATATGGTATCAGAGTCATGGTTAGAGCCTATCTTAGCAAGTTCTAAGTGGGATTTATGTTTTCGTCCGTTGTCGGGCCGCTATCGGACGATCATTAATTTATATTATCACGCACGAGATGATTTATAATATATAAGTGAGATGCAAACCTTACCTTACAAGCCGATTTTGTGGAGTTGAGTTAGGCTTAAAAACCCACTTTCTAATAATATTTGCCAATTTTCTATATATTTTTAAAAGCTAATGATTAAAAATATTTTTTGAGACCTAGGGGATTTAGATGCTTTATCTTAGGTCATATTGATCGAGTAAGACAGAATCTTATGTATCTTATTCTCAATTATTCATCTCCTTTTTATTATTGAAAGTCTTACGTGGGTATTTTCTTTTAGCCCAAAGAATTTCCTACGCCTCAAAGAAGAATAGCATTTCCTACGCCTCAAAGAAGAATAGCATTTCCTTGAAAATCTTAAATTTCTGAAACCTTATTTTTAAGTAGAGTTTTTAAAAATGATTGGATATGAAAATATAGAAATGAAGTTATGCAGTTGAAGAACACATGACAATGACATAATTTTATATCCGAAAACTTTTACAGAGAAGCAGAAAGCAACGTAGATTCCATTAACTACAGAATCTTCTCCAGCATTGATTGATAACCACATAAAATTGTTGAAACAATGTTGTTACTTAGGTGGAAAGAATAAGAACTAATCGATTGAGAAGAACAGAAAATAAGGGTTAATATATTTATGGAATTTGTAGAGCCTTGAATATTGTGTTTGTAGGTATAGCTGCACTGAATCTCTGAGAAGTGATGATATAAACTCACTCATATGTTGCTTTCCAGGTTCTATTATGATCCCATCCAAGAAGTAGTGGTAATTAATAAATCCTCTGTATACCACTCAATTCCACCATCACCACCCTCTCTTCCTTTCTTCCTCCTTTTTCTCTTTCTCTCTTAGATCAGAACTTCAACTTTTAGGTGTGTGGTGGGGGCACACTATTTTTCTTGCATTGACTAAAATTTATCCTTTTCAAAAATATAATAAATCAACCAAATTCTATGATTTTCTTCAAGTATATATATATATATATATATATATATATATATATATATATATATTATCAGTGTATATATTAACAAGTTAACAATATTAATGAACTATTAAATATTCAATGTAAGTTGGTAACTAGATTGAAATGGGCAAAGTTGTTTTAAAATTTTCAGTTAAATTCACTCTTTTTAGGTTTATAATTGAGTTTATATTTACTCTTTTATCTTGATTGAACTTGAAAGGTTAGTTGAGTTTTAACCAAAATTATTAACTAAAATTAATTTTTAAAATATTGGAAAATATTAGACGTTTTAAATAGACGATTTTCATTAGATTGTTAGAGTCTAATTTGATAATTTAGTCTATTGAATTTTATTAGATAATATGATTGAGTTTTGATGATATGAGGTTTTGTATAAAGCCTTTTTAAACATTCATTCTTGTTAGTTGTGCAACTAAAGTTTAAACAAGCTCATATATAGTTTGAAAAATGATTTTTTGACACAACTAATTTTTTTATATTCATTTGACACTACTCTTCTATACTTTTTACAATCTCATTTCTTGGAAAAATACAAAAGTTTACACTTTTATGACCATTTTACCCTTATATTCTGTGTCAAATGAATATAAAAGTGTGTCATGGTATCATTACTCATATCGTTTATAGCTAATATAGTGATAGATCACTAGTGCAGTCAGGATAAACGACAGCAGTTAATTTCTCAAATAGGTCGCGAATCCTAAACCGAGGCATATACATGCGAGACAAAAAGTCTACCCTTTTATGCCTTGGTCAAAACCGAGGCATAAAAGGGTAAGATTTTTCCTCGGTTTAAAAGTAACCGACACAGTAGGGTTTTTTTTCTAATTTTTTTTTGCAGGACTTTACACCTCGATTCCTTTTGAACCGATGTAGTATGTCGGCCTCTACTGCCTCAGTTGGACTTGAACCGAGGCAGTAGAGTGTTTGTAATTTTTTTTTGTTTTTTCGCCACGGTTGTGACCTTAACCGATGCCATAGGGGGACTTTCTGCCTCGGTTATGGTCACAACCAAGGTGTATTCTCCTGTTTTTTTAAGAACAAGTCTGTTTCTACAACATTCCCAGCTGCAGAAACAAATATGCATATAATTTTACATCCAAAATAGTCCAGAACAATCCATAAGCATAATAAAAATTATATTTAAACATAAATGCATTTAATGAAATCATAAATCAACTTCTTAGAAGCATAAATCAATTCAATGTAATCATAAATCAATTTCTTAGAAGCATAAATCAATTTAATGTAATCATAAATCAACTTTGAAGCAAAAATTAATCTAATGTACAAAGTTAAACTAATAATAATGTACAAAAGCATAAAACAACTTAGAAGCATAAACTTAGAATGTACTATATCCTAATATCTACTACATACTATTATATAGTTGAATTAGATATTTAGATAGTGCTTTCCTCACGAGTTTAAGTGACTTCTCTGGAATTGGAGTAGTCATATTGAATCTCTACATAAAACACAATGATTTTAATTAGTGTATATGAAATCTAAACTATAGAGAAAATAAAATTCAAACCTAAATATTATTGTTTCCCATCCACTGGTGTAATGTGAACGAATAATGGTCATCATCCAATACATGACGTAGTAACCACACTCATATGACCTGATTTGTCTATTACACTACAATATATCATCATAATTATAAAATGTTAATTAACATCATTGGAATAGTACAAAATGTAACAAAGTATGGACTAAACTACCAAACCTTAAGGTTCGCCCATGCAAGCTTTTTAGCTATAGCAATAGATCTCCCAAATAACATCATATGTGCTACAAGGAAACTATTAAAAAAAAGGCTTTAGCATACATTTATATAACAAAGAAAGTTGAAACATTGAGGTTCTTACCAATCTATTACTTGTCTAAGAGGGCTGAGAGGATACTTGTGCAATGAACAAAACCAGACAGTAGTGTTCTCCGGTATGGAGATCACAAGTAGCTGTCAATGACTCCTAAAATTGGTAATAACTTAATTGTAATATACCAAAACTCATAAATGAAACTTTAAAGTTAACAAACTTCACTTACCCAAGTATAGAAGGGAGAAAATATATGTCCTTCCCCGTTGCAAAGCAGGTGGTGATGTATGCTTGGATTTCATCAAATTTATTTCTTTCATGAGTCATATAGGGGTCAATGAACCCATATACATCATTGAACCCCATCTTGCTATTGACACCAAACATATACCTGAAATGAGAAATGATCTGATATAAATAGCCTCAAAATACACAGGTGAAAGAGTACAATTTGATCGCTTCAAATTAATGCAGAGATGACCATGTTTACATCAGAATGAAGACAAATAAGAAAGCATTCCCTCTGAAGTGCATTGAAAATCTTCCAACATTCACTGCAGAATTTAAAAATACCTTCCTTTTCATGAGGAAAGTAAGTGGTCAGTTCATCAATTAATTTATCATTTTTTTTTATTTTTGCACTCAAACATAAAGGTTATTTGGTAGATGGAGAGGAGGACGGCGGTGCCGCCCATTCGGGAAATGCAGTTGCAGAGGAGCATTGATTAAACGTTGCTGAAGTACCAATTAAGGGTTATGTTCTTTGTGCTGAGCACTAGGGCGTAGGAGTTAGGGTTGGCTTTGAGAAGGTCCTTAGCCAGGGCAACAAAAATGAGTTCCGCACTGCATCCCGTGTCGCCCAGGTTGTAGCTCTTGATGTTGCTCCTCAGCTTGCAGTGGTTAACAATGAGTTTTGCACTGCATCCCATGCCACCCATGCCGCCGAGATTTTCTGCTCCTTCTCCGGCTTGTTGTGAATTAAAAATGTTCTGATAATTCCTTGCAGCTATAGCTAAGGATAATAAAGCAAACTAAATCTCAAAAGCAAAAAGAAAGTGAATCATTTTCTCCCCTTGAAATATATACATCAGAAAAAGTTCATCCATATTTTCAACACAAATATAGAGTTTTGGACTTATCTGTTCTTATACTAGCTTCTGTAAAAACAATTTTTTATAACCTTGCACTTAATGGTAAATAGTATGAGAGAAAAAATGTGTAGGTGATGAATTTTTTATAATCAAAGCAACGATGCTGAGGTCGAGCGCTCATCTGGTTCCTCGTGATTATAGGGATGTCGATCGGGCGCCATGGTGGGCACCAAAATGTTTCGGTAGGGTTGAGATCCCTAACCAAAAGCATTCAAAGTTGTTCGCTCCATCATCCAGGTTACGCTATTCTCTCTCTTCTCTTTCTCCTAGCCGCGGGAGAAGGTACCTGGAGAAGACACTCCATGCTCGTGACTTACCGTAATAATATTGTAACAAAGATTAGTAATTAGAGTTAAATTACCTGCCTTTTCTTTTAGACAAATATTTATAAATTATTATAATGAACTTATCGTTAGAACTGACTCATTAATCACCAATAAATGACATTATTCCTATTAATTGTCAATAAATGACAATTATTTTCATTTACTTCTTATTGATTGCTCAGATTAATTTTCAGACCGGTCGATCATTTTTTTGCTGGACGGTCAGTCGCCCGGTCTTTTGGCTGACCAGGTGGTCCAACAGTACGAAGGTCTTCTAGTGACAATGTGAGTTTGATTTAAATAGTAAGAACAATAAATACATAATTAATGTATAACATACCTTCTTACCTAAAATTATTATTTATGAACTGTGTGATAGATTTTTTTATTAAAATTAACCTAATTACAACCCAAACATAATTAATCGTAATTAATCTGCTTCCGTTCAACTGGTTAATCTTTAAATCGTCTTATCTAATTCACCTAGTGCAAAGTTAACTATTCGGGTAATAATTAACCAGAAAAATACACTATACAATAAAAATCAATCTAAAAATCCGCACTTAAATTTCATTACATTATTATCCTACCTTATAAATATGCTTATTGATTTTAAGAATAATCATGCTAAAATTAAAAATGATTTATAATACATATCTATTCAACTTCGAATATTGAAGATAAAAATATTTTTGTATCCCCTTAATCTACGCACGAGATACATGATAAATAAATCCAATGAACTTTGATTTCTTGAAAAGTTGTATCTAATTAGTTACCCGTTGGTCCCTTCAACATTGTTAATGGATCACAGGTGAATGCAATATAATTAAAATTTTATTGAATATGATGTGCATGTGTATAAACTATTTAAAGTTGAAAACCGACCATGAGAATTGAGTAGTATTAATTACATTATCACAACAGCTTCTTTATAAGTACCGAAATTTGCTTATGAACTTTGACTTTCAAGAACAATCCCATTTTCTGTTTGTCAAAGCTCAACCTATTATGGTTGTTTGGTTGGTTTTCACTCACTATGAATGTGACTACCACCTTTCTGGTGGGATTTGTCTCTTTGAAAAAGATGAAGATAATTTCAAACACGTAATTGGTACACACTAAATTATATTTTATTATGTACAATATAAAAATTCTTTCAGTAACTTTTTTTTAATAATTTTGTTTTACCTTTTCCATTTACAATCTTTATCCTTTTCTGAAAAATTAACGCTAATTTAAAGTTAATATTATTTTAATCTAATTAATTCAAATAAGTAGTAATATAATAATAATAATAATAATAAATAATCACAATAATAACTAAATGACACCTACAATATTACATATCATAAAAACATAATATTATAACTTTATAATGCTAAAAACTAAAAATAAAGCATTGTGTATTACAAATAAATTCCAAATCGAATGTATCATAATAGGTACATCTAACCTTCAATAATGCACAATAATATCGTATAAAATGGTATTGATGAAAATATTTGTTGAAAATAAAAAGTTTATAAATAATTTAGATTATCTTGTTATTCCTTAAAGAAATAAACAAGTAAAATTGTATTAAACATGTTTCATGCATTTATACGTTTTGAGATAGTTTTTTTTTTATCAATTTTAAAGATTTTTATTAAATTTATCGAATTTGTATCAAATTTTTAATTTTTTTTTTCAAAGTGAATTTAATGTTTATTTAGAAAAAAGGGTTAAATATGTTTTTAGTCCCTAAACTATTGGCCGTTTTTGGTTTTCGTCCCTCTTCCAAAGTAAGGTACAATTTGGTCCTCATTCTTTAGAAAAACGTTCGTTTTAGTCCTCAAAATTTTGTTTTTAGTCCTCGTTTTAGTCCTCAAAACGTTCGTTTTTTCGACTAAAACGAACGTTTTTTAAAGAATGAGGACTAAATTGTACCTTACTTTGGAAGAGGGACGAAAACCAGAAACGGTCAATAATTTAGGGACTAAAAACATATTTAACCCTAGAAAAAATAGTGTAGACTTATTCACCCATTTTTTAGTCTAATTTTATTTTAACTCGGATTCTTTAAAAACCACATATATTTAATATATTCAAAACAATTTTACTTGATTCCGATGAAGGTACTATAACAAAATTATCTCCTTATTTAAGTCGAAATCACTTGTTAAACTTTTTTGTTTTACATTAACTTAGTTTACGATTTTTCTCCTTTAACTATTGTTTGATTAAAGTTTTATTAGACATTACTTTAAACTTTGACATATGAGATACACGATACTTTAAAGCTCGTCAATATTTGCCTTCACATAAAATTTATTAAACAGAAAAAATAAAATAAATAAAAATTACATGAAACATAAATAAATTATTTTTATTATGAAAAATATATAAATAAATACTAAAGAGGTAAAACATTAAATCACTTATATTATTCTCTATGAATGGAAGTTAAATTATCTAGCTTATCATCGGAATGATTTCTTACACAAAAATATTTTACAAACATTAACATCCAAAAAACTACTTGTTGATTCAAAAAACCATGACAAACTAAAGAAGAAATATTTTACAACCAAAGTCTCTTAAAGTTCTCCCAAGGATGCTCCGAAACATAAATGGTCCCCATATTAGCAAAAATAAAAGTTTCTACTTCTAAAAAGCTAAAAATTATCTATATATTTATCCCTGACTTATTCTAAAAAGTACTTGCACATAAACCTAAACCAAGACAATCCTTAGCTGCATAATTATTATTCACCTTAAACTAATTAGTATATGAAACTTGTCATATTACATTTATAAATGAAATGATCATATCCTTCCTAATTTAAATATTGAAAATTTTCAATACAAAAAATTAGAAAAATTATTAGTTATATACTTCTTAGATTTATTTTCAGTCATACACACTAATTCCTTCATTTGAAAAATAGCAAAAAAAAATGCAATTGGATCATAAAATCTGCCACAATTTCTCATCTTCAAATTATCCAAATAATTACAATAATAACATTTACTTTAATCACTTTAAACAAAAACATCATATTCAATTAATTTAACAAATTTAGGTCATTAATGAATGCTTCATAGGTTACATACGCTAATTTAATATTATCATAAAACACGTTAATTAACGTGTATGTGGGGGACAACATAACATGGTAAATAGAGGTTTTGGTAAGTTTGTTTTAATATTTTAAATTACTAGATCACTAAATTAATTAAATTAAAAAAAAAAGACAATAATATTATTCTATAATAACAAAGCCAAACTTTTGGGTGAACTTTTCTCTACGCGTTTGATGTATTAGTGGAAACCTTGTTAGAAAAAGAATGAGAAAACGATAGAAATGTAACTTGTAAAGGTTATGGCCGACACTTAGTGAAATGTGTTCTCCAATAAGACAATGCTTAAGGTTTCTAAGAATCAATGTATTTGGTATGGATTGTCTTCTCTTTTCTTTAAATGTTTCCCAATATACTTTCCACATTTTATTTTCATTATATATATGTTTATAACTTTGGCATGTATGTTAGGTGAGTTTTCTATTTATATAATAATTAATATGATAATGATATTTTTAAAAGTTTAACTTGTTTTATTTTACTTAAATATTACTTTGATCATGTTTTCATTCAACTTTTTCAACCTGGTCCAAGTTTTTTTTTCAATGAATTTAACTTTTTGTTAATTTTATTTAATTTGGTCCTTTTTCTAATTGTATTTAAATAATTAGCAGAATTTGAATATGTAAGTCATGTATCACTTTGCAATTATTAATTTATTTATTTTATTTGAAAAAAGAAATTGTTTACATGTCAAATTAGTAACACTCTCATTTATTAGTGTTTTATATTAAATTCAGTCTCTAACTATATTTGTTATTTTGATTCAATTTAGTTTCATTTTCTTTTAAAATGAGTCAATTTTGTCCCTCTCCAAATTAATACCAAATTTAATTTTTATATAAATTTTATATTAATATTAGTAATTAAAATTCACAATTTTATTAAATATTTTTAAATATATTTTTAAATAAACTCTAACTATATTATTAATTATTAGAGTTGGTTGAAAATAAGGTTAAAGTTGGTTAAAGGAATAGGATTTAACTTTTTATACATGTTAAAAATAGGATAGATATAAAAATAATAAAAATTTTCTTTCTAATTTTAAAATTAACTATAATCCTTCAAAATAGGAATTGGTTTTTTTATACATGTTAAAAACAGGGTTAAAATATAAAATAATGAAAAAAATTCTTCTAATTTTAAACTAATCCTAACCTTGTTATATAATATAGTTAGAATTGGTTTTAGAATAATTAATAAAAATGTGAATTTTAATAACAATATCAATGCAACATTTATATAAACATTAAATTTAATCTCAAAGAGACATGCTTCATTTTAAAAATAGTAAAACTAAATTGAACAAAAATAACAAATACATTAACTAAATTGAATATAAAACATGTTACAGTTGACAATGTTACTGTATATAACGTAACATACTACTCACTTAACACATAAATAACTTTTTTATAAAATTAAAAAAATTAAAATTAAAAAAAATCATGAAATGACACATAATATAAATTTTTCACATTTTATTAACTATTTAACAAAAATATTAAATTGAACGAAATTAAGAAAAATCGAGACTTAATTGAAAAAATTGAAAAAATTGATAAAAATATAAATAAAATTATATTTAAATCTTATTTTAATGAGTAAAAGTTAGATAAAAATATAAATAAAGTTATATTTAAACCTTATTTTAATGAGTAAAAGTTAGAAGTATATGTGAAAATGACACAAGAAAGATGTACCTACATAATATAAAACTTTTACCTTTAAGACAACTTTAAGACAACTGCATAAAGCTAAACAATTATTTTATACGTTAGAATTATTTTCCCAGTGCATTTGTGTTAGTATACGATGATTATTATATGTAAAACTTTTTATTGAAGTATTTAATTATTTATTTTTAACTCAAATTGATGAGTGGAAGACATCAACACGATTCATGCAACCACCACGCTCAAGGGTCTAAGATTCTTTGATTCACAATTTCCGTTAGCATAAAGTTCAAGAGAAGAAGTTTTGATGATGTCTCAAAGTCAAGTCTCAAAGTGCTCTTATTGCAGAAAGATTTTCATGAGGACTTCTTTCTATATTAAAGCTTTTGGAATTTAGTAAATTGATGTATATGATGTGGTTTATCTTTATGTATTATTTGCCTTAGCTTGCGTTAAAATTCGTTTTGAATTAGAAAACCTCATTTTATACTCAAGATAATCGATTATCAGATTATAATAATTGATTATCAGTAATCAATTATGACTTGCCATAATTGATTATCACGAGCAATTATGAGAATTTTTAAGCAAGCTTTTTACAGTTGTGCATATTAAATGCATAATCAATTACCATAAGTAGATAATTGATTATCACACGTTAATTAGTTGACAACGGATTTTTTGAGGTATCATTGAGTGAGATCTCTATAAATTAGATTGAGACTATCATTCTAAAATACAACCTACGAAATACGTGTATTTCAGAAATTCTTATAAGAAGTGTGCTGTGATAAGTGTTTTAGTGTTTGCGTAACCCTTGTGTTGTGGCTTTGAGAACTTAGCATGTTAGCATAGAGCGAGAACTTTCACTAGAAGTATGATTGAGTGTTGTTGTTGTTGCTAAGTTGAAAGTTTGTCATCCTTTGTGAAGATTCAAAGGAGGTGTTCATCCTTTGTGAAGATTCAAATGAGTTGGTCATCCTTCGTGAAGCATTTAGAGGACGTTTTAATCCCTTGTGTTACAGGAGAAGTGAGTTTCATCTCTTGGGGTAACAAGAGAGGTGTTCTAACCTTCAACTTATTTATTTTCTTTGTGATTGTAACAGTTTGTTGGTTTGTGCTAGTGCAGTGTTAATTCTCGCTTGAGATTAACAACTGGATGGAGGATCTCTATGATCTGAACCAGTATAAAAATAACCTGTGCAATTTTCTCTCTTCCTTACTCTTTAAATTGTTTAAATTATTTTAAGGAATTTTTTATTTACGAGAAATTTATTAAAAGAACGATTTGCGATAAGAAACCAATTCACCCCCCTCTTGGTTTGTTGAACGCGTTAACCATTCTGCTGTACCACTCTGACAATTCCTTTTGGCGCAACCTTTCATACAATCTTTATCCCTATATTCTTTTGTATAGAGAATGTTGTATGTTCAAATATTTTGGATAAGATTTTTTTATTCAAGTTTTATACATAATAAAAATATGATTATTATTATTAAATTTAATTAGTAATTGAGTTCTTATATTTAAGTTTTCGATTCATGTTTTTTTTTATTTTTTTGTTGTAATTGAGCTTTTATTTTTGTAAAAAGATTCAACGTGATCTTTTTTGCTAGATTGACGTTAATATAATTTGTTAAAAACTGGACTTTAAGCCTAACTCAACTCCATAAAACCGGCTTATAAGGTGAGGTTTGTACCTCCTTATATAATCTAAAGGCTGGTAGAAAAATTAATTTATTTGTGTCATATACGTCCAAATATCACCTATGTAGTGAATGTTGTTAGTCAATTTATGCATAACCCATGAAAGCTTTATATGGATGTTGTTGAGAGGATTTTGAGATATTTGAAGTCCACTCCTAGAAAAGGAATTTTGTTCTCCAATCATGGAAACTTAAAGGTAAAAGGGAATAATGATGCAGATTGGCCAGGTTCAAAAGATGATAGAAGATCTAGCTCTGGATACTTTACTTTTGTAGAGGAAATCTTGTAACTTAGAGGAGTAAAAAACAACCTGTAATGGCAAGATCTAGTGGTGAAGTAGAATTCAGAGGCATGGCATGTTAAGAAGTGGACTTTAAGCCTAACTCAACCCCAAAAAATCGGCTTGTAAGATGAAGTTTGCACCCACTTATATATTATAAATTGGCCTTATCTATAGTCGATGCTGGACTTCCAACACATCCTCCTCACGCCGAGCTATAGACATCATCTCGAGCGTGAGACTAGACATTAATGGGTGGTCTGATAACAACCCCACAAAACCGGCTTGTGAGGTAAGGTTTGCACCCACTTATATATTATAAATTGGCCTTATCTCTACTCGATGCAGGACTTCCAACATGGCACTAAGTGCATGTGAACTTTTGTGCATTAAAAATGTGCTATCAGATTTGGGCTTTAAACCAAATGAAACTATGAGTTGTACTATGACAATAGGTCGGCTATAGCAATTGCTCACTATCATGTGCAACATGATAGAACAAAGCATGTGGAGATTGATAGACATTTCATCAAAGAGAAGCTTGAAGCTGAAGTAATTTCCTTTCCCTTTGTAAGATCAAAATTGCAATTTGTTGATGTTCTCACCAAAGGAGTGTCAAGCAAAGTGTTAAATGAGTCTCTATTCAAGTTGGGAATGTGTGATATCCATGCACCAACTTAAGTGGGGTTGTTAAGAGATGTCAAATATTCTATTACCTAATATTAGGCAAACAAATATTGTGTTAGTTATAATTTAGATATTATTATATTTTGTGTAGATTTGTACATATGTCATTCCTTTAATAGGTGAGGAATTATACGATCCTTGTATGTATATATATGGTATACTACTCTTTGAAATAACAAACCATAATTATTCTTTAAATCTTTGATATGGTATCAAGAGTCAAACACCGACATCCTCTAAAATATATGAATCAATGCTTTTTTTAAATATTTCTAATGGCTTCTTCCGATAAAAATCAATCGGAGAAACATGATTTTGGGACTTTCGCTGCTACCCATATGCACGAATTGCTCACCCTTGAACGACTTGACAACACCAACCATGTTGAGTAGTCATTGAACGCACATAACAAGATAGGGTTACATCTCTGGAACAAAGGCTGCGCCAGAAAACAAGAAATCGGATGAATATGAAGCATAGAAAGATGAAAACTGCCTAGTCAAGTCTTGGCTTCTAGACTCCACGATGAAAGAAATCAGATCCCTCTTTATTCGTTTAGCTATGGCAAAGGCCATTGGAGACACTATGCAGCAAACATACTTAGTCAACCAGGACGCATCCTAATCATATTTTGATAAATTGCAAAGATTATGGTTAGAGTATGATACTATCACGAATTGTACCATGGAATATCCTAAAGATGATGAGAAATATAAAAACATGATTAATTCTCAATGAGTTTATGATTTTTTGGCTGGCCTGGATACACATTTAGATGTTGTTATTGATCGTATCCTTGCTACCACTCCCCCTCCAAATGTTCAATCTGTTTATTCAACTGTTTATGCCGAGACAAACTGCCAAGAGGCTATGCTTGATAGTGAGTCTACTATGGGGACTTCCTTTGTTGTTAAAAATTTTCCTAAGAAAGGAATCCGCAAGTGTACTCATTGCAATGGGGATAATCATGTCACGATGACATGTTTTAAACTCCATGGCTATCCGGATTGGCATCCAAAAGGCAAAACTACTCCTAAAACTAAGGTAGACGCTGCTTCCAAGAGCTATATTTCTACTAGTGCCGGATTTGTGACCAAGTAAGGTGTATCTATGCTCTTAATCTTTCTGTTATTACTAGAGATAGTGATTGGATAATTTATTCAGGTGCTACTGATCATATGACCTCTGATCCTCATAAATTTACTAAATTTTCTGCTAATTGTTCTAAAACTATTATTATTAATGCCAATGGGGTCTCATTTTCTATTGAAGGTGTAGGTACTATATCTTTGATGGAATCTTGTCTAACGTACCTTTCTTAGTGTTCTCTTTTTGTATTTTTACATTTTATTGTATACATGTATTAGCTTGCAAGGAGCATGGGTTACTATAAATACCCAACTCCTCTCTTTGTAATGGGGACTTTTGAGATTAATGAGAATTGAGTTTTCTAAAACCAGAAACAATTCTCCCTTGAGAGTCAAGGCTAGAGAGTCCAAGGACTTCCTCTAGCCATCTTCCGGCACACTACCTCCATTTTCATTTTCTCCATTTACCTTTGTGCTTCTCTCTCCTCCACGCTACCTCTCCTTCGCTGCCACCTCGTTAGCGCATGCGTCAGCGTTCTCCATTTCCTTCTTCAGCCGCGTGTCAGCTCCTCCATTCCACATCATTAGTTTTTCCTCTTGCGCATCAGAAATGCCACTTCATTTCGCATTTCACTCTCGTGCATCCCTCGCACATCACAGAGCATCTCACTCTCTCTCGAGAGTTCTCTTCGTCGTGAGCCATTGCTTCCATCACGGTAATCCTCTTTTTCCTCACAGATCCATCTTCTTCCACCATTTCTTTTGATTTCCACCGATTAAAACCTTATTTCACCTTCAATCCACTTTTCCACCGATTGAAAACTTATTTTCCACCATTAGAACCTTTTCCGCCATTCAATCTCCATTTCTCACCGTTTAATCGGTCTGATTCAAGTTTCCCCTCTTTTCTAGGGTTCCAACGATCCATTTTAGGGTTCTTCGTGTTTCTAGGATTTTCTACCGAACAAACCCTAGTTTCTTGAGTTCTTCTCTGTTTCACGTTCGATCTAGTCTCTCTTTTTTGTTCCGCTGCGTTTTAGTCGTCGTAGGAAGCTTCGAAGGAGTTGCATCGCACCTTCGGCCACTTCTCAGAGCCGCTCGCCCATCAATCTCTCTCACTTTCCTTATCAATTCTAGATGTTTTATTTGTTCATACAATGAATTGTAATGTTATCTCTATCATCAAGTTAACCAAATCACATTCTTTTTCGGATAATTGAATGTCTTCTGATCATCACCAATTTGCTCAATCTTCTCCACAGGTACGACTTGATTCTTTAGAGGTACTGTTGAACTGCTTTTTTAGTCGCACAAAAGTCAACAAACCTAGTCCCCACTAATGTAGTATAAGGGCAACCTAATGAATCAATCGAAGGACTTGGTACTTATTAAGTTTAAAATTGTAGAATTATAGCCTAATTTTATTTACTAAAACTAAACTAGGTGAGGAAAGAAAATGCAAAACTATAATCTAAAATATGAAACTAACTAATAATGCATGTATCTTCTTAAACTAAGGATTGAATGAATGAAACAAAATTGAAATATACAATGCGTAATTCCTATCCTAAATGATATGCTAATAACAGTAAACAAAATCTAAAACATGTATTTTAATTAATCAATGCAATTAACAATGGTGAATAAACCTATAAAATGGAATGTAAAGTAAGAATCTAAAATGATCACAGTGCTTGATGATCCGCAACTGCTCTTCATCTTTCTTCTCACTATGCTTGATGATCCTTAGCTCGAGGGTAGAGAGAATTGGGGAAAAGTCTTCAAGTGATAGATTCATCTCTTTTAAGAATGAAGCTCATAATAGCGAACCCCCATATGTTTTGCCTCAACGCAGTATGAAACTACGTTTCATTAAACCACCAAAAAGGTCTTCAACCCATGCCTAAACGTTGGCGCAATATCAATCTCGCAGAGAAAGACAACAACATCAGCCATTTTCCTCTCCACTCAAAACGCACAACATCAGCCAACGAAAGACAACAACTCCAACACCAAATCACACCATTCACTAAAGTCCAGATAAAGCAGGCTTCAGCTCATCAACAACCTAATAACGTAGCAGCATCGATCGAATTCCTGAGTTGGCCCAATATCATCAACAACTTCAACACAACTACATAATTT